>NW_028274818.1:19554791-19706083 GCF_037043125.1 Eumetopias jubatus | reverse complement strand
TATACAGTATAGTATAGTAGTATCACTGCCATAATAATCCTCTGTGCTCCACCTGTTCATCCCTCTTTCCTCCCAATCTGGCAACCACTCATCTTTTCACTATTTCTGTAGTTTGTCTTTTCATTAAACATATTAAACATATGGTTGGATCATGCAGTATGTAGCCTTACATTGGCTTCTTTCACTTAGTAATATGCATTTAACTATCCTCCATGTCTTTTTATGGCTTGATAGCTCATTTCTGTTTAGCAGTGAATAATATTCTGTTGTTTAGATTTATCACAATTGATTTACTGTTCACCTACTGAAGGACAATATGGTTGTTTCCAAGTTTTGACAATTATAGATAGAGCTGCTACAAACCTCCATAAGCAGGTTTTTGTGTGGGCATAAGTTTTCAGCTTCTTTGAGTAAATATCAAGGTATGTGATTGCTTATGATATGATGAGTATGTTTAGTTTTATAAGAAATCACCAAGCTATCTTCCAAAGGAGGTGTACCATTTTGCATTTCCACCAGCAATGAGTTCAAAATGCTAGCATTTTGTGTGTCAGCGTTCTGGATTTTGGCCATTGTCTTAAATGTGTCATGGTGTCTTGTTGGTTGAATTTGCATTTCCCTGATGATTTGTGATGAAGAGCATCTTTTCACATGCTAATTTCATCTACATATCGTCTTCAGTGAAGTTCTGTTAGGTTGTTTGGCCCATTTTAATTGACTTTTTTTCAAGTTTGAAGGGGTCTTTGTATATTTTGAATAACAGAGACATTGGGGGCAGATGGGGCACCTGGGTGGCGCAGTAGGTTAAGTATTTGCCTTCAGCTCAGGTCATGATCCTGAGGTCCTGGGATCAAGCCCCAGGTTGGGCTCCTTGTTCAGCAGGGAGTCTGCCTCTCCTTCTTCCTCTGCCCCTGAATCATGCTCTCTCTCTCTTTCTATCTCAGATAAATAAATAAATAAAATCTTTTTTTTTTTTAAAGAAATATTTGGGTGTGGGTTATAAGATCAAAAAGATTTTCTTATATGTTTTATCTTGGAATTTCTAACATCTGAGGTGTTAAATTTAAGGCTATAGTCAATTTTTAGTCATTTTTAATATATGGTGCCAGGTATGGGTTGAAGTTCTTTTTTAATTATATTATTATGCATATTGATTTTCAATATTTCTTGTGCTATGTGTTGAAAAGGAATACATTTTTAGATTTTAACTTGAAAATGAAAGGTAAACTTTCATTTGAACTGTGAAAACAAAAGCAAAAAACAAAAACACTAAATTTCCAATATAACATTTAATTTAAGGGTATCAGTTCAGGAAAAGTTTTGTACAAATAGCAACCATAACAACACAGACTTATAAATGCTATACTAATAGCTTGTCTAAACAGTGGAGGGAAGGAGGAAGAACAGAGAAAGTTCATATGACCTAAATGATAGAGAAGGCTCCATAGAGGTAGGAGCAGATGTGTTCAGCTTTGAAAAATAGTAGGAATTTATCAATTGAAATAAGTGTGAGATGTTTGGCATTTTAAGGGATAAAAAAAGAAATACTTAACAGCATATATGTAACTGAATATGAAACTGCCAAAAAAGTATTTGTAGAATTAGCAAGAAACATTTTGTAAATAAAATCTAGAGTTTGCAGGAATTGGTATGGAAGAGAGTAGAAAGCCAAGGAGGGAATTTATTCGATATTAGGGAATTTGTATTTTATTTAAAGGCTCCATGAGAATCATAAAAATGACAATGCTATCATTTTAGAAAGCATTCTTTTTTGGAACATCAAATATTCTATGTTCTTTTAAATTTTAAAATAATCTAAATTACCTTTAAAATTCAATTACCTTATGGTATAAATGCCAAGAAATAAAACAATTATTCTAACTTAAATGATAATTGTTCTAATTTTCATAAATTCCTGAATTTAGAGAGTTCCATAAAATCTGTGAATAATACTGGATTTGCTATACTGTTGTGTGCTATGTAACAGTAGTGTTATTTATTTCAATCATCATTTTCTCATTAAGTAATTGGCAGCTGGACATGGACTCTTGCAAATTAACCACACCAGTTCCCTTGCCAAGCCTGACACTTAAACTGACCTCTCACCTTGAAATCGGACAAATTTTTATTAACTATGTTTTGCATTTTCTGTTATCCCTTGGCACTTCCTAATTTGGAATTTGGGAAAATGTGTGATAGAAAAAACACTTGGGATCTGGAGTCACAAAATCTAATCTTGATATTACCCATCCTTAACTTCTTTTATAATTTCAAACATATCACTTAACCTCTTCCAGTTTCAGTGCTTTCATATCTAAAATTATGCACCTAGATAAACTTAAAGATCATTTCAGAATAAAAAGTCTATGATCTATGTAAAGGGAGGTTTTTTTTCTCAGCAATAAGAATTTCCCTTAAAATTCATAAGCATGCTAAAATTAACAGTAACATCAAAATAAACATTACATGAAAATAGTTACAGGTTGTTAGAGACCCAGATGAATGTCAGAAAATTCACCAACTGTTTGATTAGAGGGGTATAGTCAGTTTTTTACATTAAAAAATTAAATCTTAGTCAATGACATGAGCTATTTTTTATTTTATAAAGAAAGGTGATACTTCTATTGTATCTATTGTGAATGGCTCTGATTCACTACTCCAAATCCAATTATCCTAGGTATTATGCAGACATTGCAAAATCCATTAATATTACCGTTCATTCTGCTGCACTGTTCATTAGTAAAGAGCTACTTTTTATTTATGTCTCTGACAGTATAGATATGGCAGGACAGTCCTTGCTTTACTATTATAACTTCTCAAGTGGATTGTGATAATTACTTTATTATGAACCCAGCTTCTACTTTGCAAACACTGTGTCGTTACTGATAACTGTGGTTAAAAAAAAATTGCAGGGAAATATACACATGTGTTATAGAATATTTTGTGAATTCTTTCAATTTAGTTTTCTGATAATGTTTAGATTTTTAAAAATTATCTTTTCCTGATTGATAGATTCATACAAGTTAGTTTTTTTAAACAAATCTTTTATAATGGAAATTTTATGAACTGTACTAAAGTAGAAATTGAAAATCTTAAGGCTGATTGCGCTTTGTGGCATTCTGAGAATATACACTGCAGACATCTCTTTCACAAAGCAACTGGGCTGAGACTTAAGTCACTGGAGATTTTAAAATATTAAAAGCAAAAATTCAAGGAGACCTGGCAAATTGTTTCAGTGTCTACCAAGAAAGAGAAATTTGTCTCATCTCTGTTACAAAAGAGACCTGAAAATTCTTAGGCTGCCACATAAGAAATTTTATTGTTTGACAATTTTAAAAGGTATAAAAGTATAAGGTTTCCCCTTCAAATTTTGTTTTATAAAAAAAATTATGGGGCACCTGAGTGGCTCAGTCAGTTAAGCGTCTGCCTTCAGCTCAGGTTGTGATCCCGGGGTCCTAGGGTCCAGCCTCCTGTGGGCTCCCTGCTCTCCAGAGGGCCGGCTTCTCCCTCTCCTTCTGCCCCTCCCCCAGGTTGTGCTCTCTTTCACATGCTCTCTCTTTCTGTCTCTCTCATGAATAAATAAAATCTTTAAAAAAATTTTTATAGAAAAACATAAAATAGTGAGAATGTAAATATGCAAAAGGCCTAAAATTAAGCATAGTCAATCAAAAACAGTAGAATCTACCCTGAGATAACATAGCTCTCTGTAAGAATTGTTACATTTTAATAGGGTGAATGTTTACATGAAATTATAAAAAGTGCTTATGTCAGTACGGATTCATAAATCAAAGTTTTACATAAAATTACTAAAGCAACCAATGTCAGAAAATATGTTTTCTTAAAATTTAGAGTCCCTATACTTTTAAGTAATAAGTATAATCTGTCATTTTATTATCTAAATTCTTATAACAATGGTTAGTTTAAAATGCACATCATGTTGCACAATAAATATGTCTTATGTATAATAAGGGGACTTTTTTAAAGAAGAAGTCTGAAAAATCAGTAACTAGATTTTAGAATAATGAATGAGTTGATTAATTAATGAGAATGATATTATATTAGACAATTTCACTTTTCATTTTTATTATGTTCTTCTTTGAAAATCATATTTATTTAACAGGTATTAAAAATTACATGGTAGTTGTTTTCTAAAGCAATCCTTGAACAGTTTTAATTGTTCTTTTTAAAAATACTTGTAAGAGTGATTCTAAAATTAGAAAGTCCAGGAATGGTAACTGAGTTCCAGTTTCACTTGTGGTTCGATGTTCACTTTTAATTCAAGCTTGGGCAAGTTTCTGTGCTTTAATGGGATTTTGAAGTACTTTAATGGTAGAAAATACATGTTCAAGTATATTGTAGGCTAAAAGTGATATCCAGAACTTTTTCTTATTATAACTTAGCTAGTATTGTGAACTTAGCTAGTGTTGTACATTTATAAAAAAAGTTTCTCTTTAGTTTTGTTCTATTACACTTTGATTTTATACAAGTATGGCAGATTTGCCTATAACTAACCTTAATTTAAGGTGACTCAATGTCAGAAGTAAACAGAGCACTCAAACACGCACACGAATTTAAAGTGTAAAATATTTAGATTTACTCAAATAAGCTATTTTATATTCTTGGAGAAGTGAACTGTTTTGAGCAGCTAAACAGGATTGAGTTGTTACATGGTCATCTGCCAGGGCAATTTAGAAAGACTTAAAAACACAGATGTGATGTATCAGAGGATTTGTGTGAAGAGAAAAAATCTATGCCACCTATTTTTTTAAGTCTTTATTTGCCAACCAAATAGCCTGTATTTAAAAAAAGAATAAAATAGTGTTATGCAAACTACAGATGACATTCATAAAGTTTTAATTATTTTCATTTATAGGAAACATGAAAGTGTGATATTTACACTGTAAGGGAATATCTAGAACACTGTTGTAAATTTAAAAAGCTATGAGCTAAAATTGCATAAAAAGTAATATATGATCATGCTCAATATCCTCACATGTTACTGAAAGTCACATTTTTGTTTTATATGTCAGAACATGTTTATGAAAAAGAGGCTATTATACAGCTTGGCATCTTTTAAGATAAAGTCCAGGTGACTTTCTATGTCCCTAAAATTTTATAAATTAATTGTTTTAAAAAAGATTCATTCCATATCCAAGAAAACAAAGCTAAATAAAATAATATGCTGCAAATATATAAAATATTTCATGACAAAAGTATATTTTAAAATACAGCTGTGCTCAACCATTGCAAAAACTGATAAACATGCCTTGATAAAATGCATTTATATAGAAAGAACTCCAATAATTCTCATTTGTATGAAAATTAAAATTTCTGGTTCTGACCAGAGTGTTTGGTCATTTGACAGATATTTACTTTCCCATATATACAGTGTAAAAGGCATTGTTTCAAGGACTGGTAATAAATAAATAATAAAATAAACATTCTAAATGGTTAATAAAATAAATAATAGAACAAATAATAAAAATGTAATTGGATAAATAAAGTAATAAAATAGTAAAACGTCTCAAGTATATAATGTTATTTTCAAATATTGTAGTAAAAACTTTTTTTTGTCAGCCTATGTCATCTGTATAGTTAAGGATATAGAAACAGTTTGACCTCATTAAAATGAAACGTAGGAATAAAAATCTATTCAGTTTCAGAAGAAATGTTTATACTTACATATGAATACAAAAAATGTAAGAATTCCACAAGATATGTGTCACAAATGTGTTGTTTAAGAATATCAAGTGAGTTGGGGTGCCTGGGTGGCTCAGTTGATTAAGCTTCGACTCTTGGTTTTGGCTCAGGTATGATCTCATGGGTGATGAGACTGAGCCCTGTGTTGGGCTCATGCTCAGTGGGCGTCTCTTTGAAGATTGTCTCCCTCTGCCTCTCCCCCAACTCATGGGTGTGTGTCTCTCTCTAAAATAAATAAATCTTAAAAAAAAAAACTATCAAGTGAGTAACTATCTGAAGCTGTCTCATAATAGTCCTTAATAATATCAATAGATAATTTCCCATGTCCCAAGAGGCTGAAAGCATCATCTAAAAGAATTCCTTATTTATTTATTTAATGTATTTATTTATTTTGGAAACAAATGATTCATGATTTGTAATCCTAAAGCTTTTACTGGGGTTGGGGGTGGTGAAGGTCAATCTATAGTTTTTACCTCAATCTTGATATAGACAGAAAAATTATTTTTGTTAACAATATGTTAAAAGTCATTCAAAAACAAAGAAAGAGATTTTTTGCTTCAATTATCTTTGTTGCTCCTCCACTTCTAACTCTCACTCATCTAATTTGAGACAAGCGGCTGCTGGATTTAGGCTTCAGAAAACAGGTTCATCCCCAGTTTTCAAGAGAAAGTAGGAAAATTCACTTTGTGCTAAATGTTGCCTGTTCTTAATGAATAGGAAACTATAGGCACAGATTCATGCCCCTTGGGAAAAGCTTGGTTCCAAGAGACACAAAGGCCACTCAAAACAGAAAGTACACATTGGCTATGGGAGAAAACTTATTTCCCTGACATCCATGGAAAGGACAAGTGGACAAAGAGATATTTGAAGCTCCTCCACTCCTGAGGCTGAGAGAAGCCTAGAAAATATGGGACCAGAGAATTTTCCTCCTTGTGCTTCAAGAGGGAACTAGAAATATCATAAGGAATAAATCCCCATCTTGCAAAGTAATGAACAACACATCTAAGTTGCCCCAAGAGTCAGAGATGTGAATATCAGATAAAATTCTGAAGGTAAGAAAGACTCTTATAAAATATATATGTGAATAGATATATATGCACAAGTGTCTTCGTGTGTGTTTTTACATATACATATATCTGAGTGTAAAACACTTATGGAATTTCAGATACAAGATGAAACAATGTTAAAAATTAACATTTTTTAAAACATTAATTAAATTAATTGAAGAAGAAAATTATTGCTATGTCTTGAAAAACACTATACAAGAGATGTTTCAAAGCACAAAAGCAAAAAAATTGAAGGTAAATACCTCATTAAGGAAACCTAGAGAGATCTATGGATTAATTCAGGGAATCTGACATGAAAATCAGAGGAATCTCAAAAGGCAAAAATAGAACAGATGGGGACCGGACCACTATATCACAGAACAACAGGGGACACAATCTCTGAGGCTGTTTGGTGATTCTGAATGGTGGGGAGGCAACAAAACAGACATAGCACAACTTTTTAAAGCTAAAGTCTGATTTTTAAGGGTTAATCTACTGCTTATTAAATTCTTGTGAGGATTGACTATAAAGCACATATACATAGACATAGCTTGGTAAGATGAATAAACACTTAGGAAAAAAATTAAATGCTTTTTCAGGCAAAAAAAAAAAAAGTACTTTACAAAGGAAAAAGAGTCAGACTGATACAGAACTTCTCACCTGCTAGAAATTGGTGGTAGAAGAACAAGACTATTAAAAGAAAATACCAGGAACCCCATAATCCTATATACTCAGGTGCAATGAAAGGAAGAGATCTGTGAAGAGGCAAAAATTCACGTAGTATTCCACCATAAACTGAGGAATGCACTTAAAAAAAGCATCATATTAGAGGCCATGAGATGAATGAAAGAGAAGACAGCAATGAGTGGTATGCAACTGTGCTAGAGGTCTGTCCATCTATCTATCCATACTTCTATAAAATAAAAATGATAGAAGAGGAATTTGTAATACAGTGCAAATAAGGATCGCAAATTAGAAGACACTTTTTATAATAGTCATAAAGTAAAATACTCTTCTTCAGTACCTCTTTCTTTAGGTATCCTTGAATATTTATACCTCTTTAAACACACACACACACACACACACACACACACACACACACACACCTGGAGATCCTTCAGGATCCTGATTCTAAAATCCCTTTCACTCAGACAACCAACGTGTTTGTACTCTCAGCCTCTATAAAATGCTTCGCCTAATTTTTCTATTCCCTAGAAGAGTTTACCCTACCATCAAGAATACTCTTAATCCCAGTCATCCTCAACACAAGTGTTAGGTTATCTGTTGGAGATGTAATCTACAGACAGATATTTGGCATATATTTTATAACCTCCATGAATCCATAGGCAACCTGTTTCTATTTCCGGACAATCAAATTGTTCTTTTTGTGTGTGTGTTTGGTGGGGTTGGGGGTTTGTTTCACATGGAAGGTAACTTCACAAACATTGAATGTACCAAAATAGAAATTTTTCATAGGCTGTCAAATTTATTTAAAATAACTTGATAAGACTGGTATGGTGGGATATTTTTCCTCTTATTTTTTGTATGATAATTGTTTCAATTTCCCATCCTTTATATTTTACTGATGCTGAAATGCTTTTAAGTAGAAAACATGATCAAAATTTGTCAGTCTATTACATTATCAATGAACCAAAGCTTGTTGTAAAGTTTCAGAATATGAATTAGAGGCAAAAGTTACACTAAATTGCTTTCAGTGGGAATGTTCCAAAATCATGTAAATTTCTACTAAAACATAAACTTTATACACTTTTTCCCTAAAGGGAAAATTATTTATGTGGACAGAGAGCAAGCAGTGGGAATTTTGGAAGATGAAAATGAATTATTCCAGTAATTGTTACATATACAGAAAAAATGTGATTCCTAAAATAACTTAAGCCAAACAAAGATCACATAAACTTATGCCATGAAAAATAAATTAGAGCTCATACAGTATCAATTAAGGAAGTTTGTAAGTATGTAATAAATCAAAATCCCTGTTTTATAGTGGATTTTTGTTCTATTTTTAATTTTTTTAATTTAAAAATGTAAAAAAATCTAAATAACTTCTATTTCACAACATTAAAACTTTGCTCACCAAAATTTCAAGTATAAACTCTCATTTTCCTAGTGCAGCCTAGCAACTCCGATTGGGTTCTTTTAATGTGTCTAATAGAGAAGACCTATGTGGGGGGACAGGTGGAAGTTGTAAGAAGTATGTGCAGGTTGGAGATGGAGACTTGAAGTGACACTGAAATAATTTTCATAAATTGATACATATATTTGTTGTGACATATTTTTAAGTAATTTTATTTTTTTTAATTTTATTATGTTATGTTAATCACCATACATTACATCATTAGTTTTTGATGTAGTGTTCCATGATTCATTGTTTGTGGATAACACCCAGTGCTCCATGCAGAACGTGCCTTCCTTAATAACCGTCACCAGGCTAACCCATCTGCCCACCCCCTCCCCTCTAGAACCCTCAGTTTGTTTCTCAGAGTCCATAGTCTCTCATGGTTGTAACTTATATTTATAAAAATGGCAATATCTATGGAATGTTTTAAGTTAAAATTGAGTACAAAAACAGCTTAAACTCTAAATCTGTGTTTTTAAATGATTTTGTGCTTTGGCAGAATCTACCTTATACTGTAATATTAAACTTACTCATCTCGTTAAGTCAGAACAATTTAATATTTGTGGAAATAACACTTGCGTGATTTGTGCTAGAAAGTTTTTTTTTAAATATTCATAGGTCTGCTTAAAAATAGTAGCCTCATTAACTTCCACTATTTAAAAAAAATGTGGGGTCAAGCTTTTTTTATGCTAATACACAGCAATATTATACAATTTATCTGAGAAAGCATTCAAATCATCAAATAATACCCATCACAGATTTTTCAACCACAGTTAAGATGTGATGTAAGACCAACACAAGAAGAGAATTGTGTAATGGAATGGCTCCTGACAAGAAGAGAGAGCTAAGTGTAAACATCTCAACAATAAAAACACTAGTGTGAAATAACTTGACTGGTACCAAGCTTCAGACCTAGGCTTGTGACCCAAATGAGACACACGTATGTTTTATGTGATCTCAACAATGTGCAACGATGCTGTTAAATACTGAATATAAAATAGGAGATTTCACCTCAAAATCAGTTCATGTGGCTTCTTTTGGAAGACAAAAATTTGTCACACTAGCCTTCCACTTAACTGGACATCAGTCACTTGAAACATAATGTTGGTTTGTTTTTCTCCCTAACACTAATCTAAACACTTTTCACCCCTGGCACTACATTTTTTGGGCTGCTTCACCTTCTAAACTTGTAATTATTTATTATGTTTATTTTTTTATTGTCTGGTTTTCCCCTATGGAATGTAAGAAGTAAGGAGTAAGGACCTTTATTTTGTTTATTTCTATGTCGTAGGAACCTAGAAGTGGGTCTGGCACATAGGAAATACTTAATGAATGTTTGATAAATGGAAAATTAATTGTTTAGTGAATGAATGAATAAGTAATCAAACAAACTTGGTCTGCTTCACTTATTTATTGTCTCTGCCTTGACATTTGAGTTTTAAGTTCCCTGTTTTTACTTTATTGGCCCTTTTGTGAAACAAAACTTGTGGCATGTAAAGGGAGAGAAAGTGACAAGTAATAAACAATTAAAATATATAATAATGAAATAAAGGATAATTTATATGGTCAGTAAAGGTACAGAAGTATTTAATCACTAAAGTGCTCAACTCTGTAAACAATAAGGAAAATACTTATAACTATCTTCTTTCTGTGCTTTTAAGATGACAGCATTAAAAGGCATAATTTGTCAACTGGTAATAAACATTTATTCATGAATAGTGAAAATGACAACTTAAATGCAGAGCACCCAATTTTTTATACACTAGAATTAAGAATTAAGCATTTTAATTTTTATATATAGTCAGAATTATTTGAAAATTTTTTTTTGCATTTGAGGTTTAAAAAATAAAAATTTCACAATGGATTAATTTCCTAGGCTTTAAAAAATGAGCAATCAGTGAAGGCATACATATATGCTATGGACCAAATATTTGTGCCCCCCTAAAATGTATGTATTGAAATTAGGGACATTAGACCTAGTACATGTGGTTATTTTGAGGGGAAAATGGCACAGTTCACAAAAACTCAGCAGAAAAAGCTGGTGAACTTGTGTTCAGATATTTGATTTCCCCATCATATGTGGTAGTAAATCCTTTTTTTAACCCTTTAATCAGTATTTAATCTCTAAAGATGAGGCAGCTCACTGTAACAGGAGTTGGGCAAGTTGTTCTCCTAGAAAAGCCTCAGTAGACGTTTTTTGATTTGCTGATTAACGTTAAGAACCACTTAGAAAATTAGAAAAGCTAGAAAGTACAAAAGAGTAAGAATTGCACTTTCATAAGAATATTCTGAATAAATTGTTTTGAAATGTTTATACACATTTGAGAAAGTAAAAAGCTTGTTTTGTCAGATATTTCAAAACTTAACAAACCCTAAATGATGTGATTATTTGAAAAATAAGAACTTAACCTTCAAAATAAGAACTTGAAAAGTAAAACTTTATGTTCATTAATTTTCCCTATCAGTTTTTTTAACTTAATACTATTTAATTTTAATGAGCTATGCAGTGGTTCACTTCATATATAAATTCATCATTAGCCTCTGCTAATGACATTTTCATCAAAAGATTAGGTTTTAGGAAATCAAATTATGACTTAATTAATGCACATTAACAACAACAAACTCAAAGCAAATGTGATTAAATATGATTTTTGAGCCATTATTTACAAAGCAGTAATGGAGATACTTTATGTTAAGAAGACCTTTTCCCCTAGATTATTTAACCTTACCTATAAAAAAAATAAATAAATGCAACTTAAAAACTAATTTTTTCTTAGGAATTTAGAGTAATATACTTACTGAAAGACACTGTGTAAAAGAAGTTGAAATATTCAGTCAGATTGGTTATAATGAATATCTGACCTTGTCAATGCCACATTCAACCAATCTTTGTATAACAGACAATTTTCCTCATGATTCGTAGAATATTTTTCCTTCTCACCATTGGATTTACCAGGTTCCAAGAGAGTTCTCTTTCCAATATCTTTCAATATTCCTACAAATGCACCCTTCACTATAATCATGACAAACGGTTTCACATAGTAAGTGTGATACCTAGGATGTATCATGGTATTTGGTGCTTTAAGCTTTTGTCCATAGTCTCTTGCCCTGGATTGCTGCCTCCCACCTTCTCAATGAGGATAAGTCATACTTGTCTTTCAGAGTTGCTGAAACATCTTTTTCTTCAAAGTATGCTGTAAATATTCATTCAGATTTTTCTGAGGTCTATTTTCCATGAGAATCTTTGTTTTTAGTAATTTTTATACTCTTTTATGGTTGTTGAGTTACTTTTGTCAACTTACTACTTTCTTCCACCTGATTCTGACATAGGCACATGTGCCTAAGGACAAACCATAATGGGATATATATCCCATTTCCACAAAATAAAGAGGTTTTATCAGTTTTCCACTTTATAAAACTAAATTTTGTCTATTGACCCTATCAAAATATTTTCCTAGGAAAATTTGCAAATTTTACAGACAAGTAGCTCTATGCTTTGTTTTTTAAACTTTTTGTATCCAGTCTGCCCAGCAGGTATTACCATATTGATATTGTACATCTTACATTCTGAAAATATTTTTAAGGTGTTTTGCTTTATTTTGGTAATTTAAGTGCATATTGATTTTGTATTTGTACATAGTGTGAAATAGGGTATACTTTTATCATCTTACAGACACTTTTATTTAATAAATCACACTATGCTTTAAAAGATTACACGTATGGTATAGTAATTTTATTTATGTTTTCTTTGAGACTTTTGTAAATTTCTTTTTAAATTTCACTGACATTTTTGTCCTTTGCTTTGCCAATTCTGTGAGAATAAGACAAGTCATCATATACTTAGAAGAATTCTGTTTATTCTAGAGTCATTATAACTAATAGCCAATAGAACCAGCTTCAGTCTATCAACCACAGCTTGCCTCAGGGAACATACTTTTTCATTCCAACAATCCGTGTCAGCCTCTCGTCTGCTCCTGCTGTCCCTTCACTTACAAAAATCAGCAAGTCACAAATTCCAATAAGTACACTTCTGGGTGAAAATCCTTCAACACTATCATCAAGTAGTCTTACTTCTACAGATGATACTAATATATTTATATCTCAGATAGTCTTCCAAAAATTTTATATAACAGGGCTGTCAGTGGATGTTTATGTAGTGGTGAAAAATATTTATATCTGAATGTTCAACATGATAGCTACTAGCCACATGTGACTATTGAGCATTTGAAATGTGTCTAGTGCACTGGGGAATTGAATTTTAAATTGCATTTAATATAAATTTTCATTAAAATTATCATAGCCATATTGGTTAATGGCTATCACACTGGACATCATAGCTTAAAGATCAATAATCTGCTCTGCTTGAAGAGACTATGCCTGACCAGCATAACTCTCTTACTGTAACAAGCAATAAATTCAACTTTCTCTTTTTAATTTAGATCATTCAGTGAGAATTCTGGAAATTACACTGAAGATGTTTTTATAACACTCACTTGGAATAATTTCAGATTATTGGAGCAACAGTTGCCCTCAATAAGACCCTTGTGCCCCCAATTTTTTATCCTTCAGATTGGCTGTAAGGTGAATTAGTCTAAATCACAAGCTGAGCTTTGATTAGTTTGATTGGCTCTAATTGCTGAATTTACTTTGTTATTCTTTTTTTTTTAACTGAAGTATAGTTGACATTAGTTTCAGGTATACAACATAGTGATTCAACAATTACATACATTATGAAATGCTTGCCACTGTAAGTGTAATTACCATTTGTCACCATATGAAGTTATTACAATATTATTTACTTATTCCCTATGCTGTACTTTTCATCTCTGTAATTTATTTGTTTTATAACTGGAAGTTTGTACCTCTTAATCCCCTTCGACTATTTCACTTTTTTTGTTTGTTTTCCCATTAAGGACATGAGAAGAATAAGACTTATTTTTTTGTCTTTAAGGACATTAGATGTAGGACTTTATATAAGATAATCAGACCTGGAGTATTTTTAGTTGAATAATTAGTTTGATAAAGTCATTAAATCTTGTTCTTTTTTTACAAGTAAACTACTTAATTTCTTGCTACCTTGGTTTTGCATTTGTCTACTTAAACTTGTGCTCCTGTTTTGTTCTCGATTGTCTGGAAAGCTCTTAAATACCAAATTTTGACTTAACATCATTTGTTGGTAAGTTTCATATGAGAAATAATAATTTAAAATACCAGTGTTGAGGGGCGCTTGGGTGGCTCAGTGGGTTAAGCCTCTCACTCTTGATTTCAGCTCAGGTCATGATCTCAGGGGTCATGGGATTGAGCCCCCATCAGGCTTCATGCTCAGTGGGGAGTCTGCTTGAATGTTCTCTCCCTCTGCCCCTCCCCCCACTCATGCACATGCTCTCTCTCTCTAAAATGAATAAATGATGGGGCACCTGGTTGGCTCAGTCATTAAGCATCTGCCTTCAGCTCAGGTCATGATCCCAAGGTTCTGGGATCGAGCCCCGCATTGGGCTCCCTGGTCGGCGGGAAGTCTGCTTCTCCCTCTCCCACTCCCCCTGTTTGTGTTCCCTCTCTCGCTGTCTCTCTCTCTGTCAAATAAATAAATAAGATCTTTAAAAAAATAATACATAAATAAATGCTAAGGAAAAATACCCAAAACAAAAAACAATGATAGAGAAAATCTTCCAGGATTGTAGGGAACTAGTATTAAAGTTTATGTTTCCTACTTTGGACATTCCAACTTTTCTTTATATTTTTAAAGATTTTCCTTATTTAGTGAGAGAGAGCACACAAGAGAGTGGGGAGAGGGGCAGAGGGAGAGAATCTCAAGCAGACTCCCCCCTGAGCGTGGAGCCCAATGTGGGGCTCAATCTTGTGACCTATGAGATCATGACCTGAGCTGAAACCAAGAGTTGGTCAGTTAACCAACTGTGCCACCCAGGTGCCCCTGGGCATTCCAACTTTTCAATCCAATGATATGGGCATATATTCAACTAACATTTTTTCATGACTTGACTTATGCACAGCCTTACTTTTTACTCAGAAAACTTTCTATCTTATTGTATGCAATTCTTAGAAGATGCAAGGAATCTTAATAGAGTTTGGGCATTATTCTCATAATCTCAGAATCTAAATGGAGGTTTTTTTTTTCTATAGAACCTACTGAAGCAATGGGTCCATAACAGTTGAGATCCTCTTAGTTCCCTAAGATCATCAGAACAAGCAGATGACTACACAAAGTAGAAATCTTCCCAAAACCATTAAAACAAGGTGATCTTATATGTTTAACACTCCTTTATATACATTTTGTTTATTCATACTTTTTTTTTTCTTTCCTAATTTAAGGTTATATACTCTGACTTTATCATGTTCTCATTAGTACTTATCATTTGTCTTGGACTAGGTTTTATATACTCTAGGTAATCACCAACCTAATTCAGTAATCCAGTACTCCCAAACTTATTAGTATAACCAATTTGAATATTTTTATCAAGATATGTTACACTAATTTTACCAAAATAATACTTTTGTATATAATACATAAATGAAAAAATCCTTATAATTAATCAAAGCACAATTCACTATGAAAGCATACCTACAGCTCCATCAAGGTTCAATAATCTTTTGTATATTTCTTACATATTTGCCCTATTTGGGGATCACACTCTTCAATTTGGCCCTATTTAATTGCTCTGTGAGCCTATTCAAAAGGGACAGCTCAGCAAATCTCTTTCCTTAGACTCCAAAAGGGTAAAAGCTTTTCTGCAGTAGACTGTGAAAAGTGATCCCACCCAAATTAAACAACTTGAGGTAGTTATCAGTGTGTTTCTCCTTCACACTGTTTACTAAAGAAAAAAAAGAGGTAAAACAAGCAAACTCAAAATTGTCAAAAGGTAAATTTATTTGGGAAGAGCAGAGGAATTGCAGTTTGAAACTTGGAAACTGTAGCATGTATAGGAAAGTATGTTGAGGGTTTGGGACAGGCTGTATTTGTGGTCAGGGACTGTAAAGAGAGGGCTGTTTAGTTAGAGTCTGTTAAAATAAAAATCAAATGAGACCAGCTTTGAAAATTCCTGAGCAGATAAAACCACTCCAGTTGTACAAATAAAGCTCAAACTTATTTTGTGAGATGAACCTGAACTGGGTCATTTCTTGGTCATGCCTCTGGAGAGCATAAGCAAAAATTTCCTAAGATTGATAGGAAGTAACCCCTGAACAACTCCCTGTTATTTAAGAAAATTCCAACATTATTAGTTTTCTGTAAATCAGACATTTATTAGAAATCAGTCTCTCAGTCCTGAAGATTTGTTTTTCTGAGAGCACATGTGTGAGATTTTACATTTAATATAATCCAGTTCCATTTTAGATTGAAATTCTCTCACATTGACACAGTAAGTAGTACAAAGTACTCACTGCAAGAAAAAACAAACAAACAAGAAACAAACCTGTGAAATATTCTTACCACCCCCCTCTCACCCCACAAATGATATAGATTTCATTTTGGATGACCTGGGAAGAATCCCCGCTATTGTTAACAATTCATGCTGTACCTGGATTAAAACTACAGGTGAAATATCCATCTACTGCAAGTAGACTCAGAAAGTCATAGAACTTGTTTCATTGTTCATGACTGAAATTTTGGATCATTGTTCCAAAGTGTTTTTATCCATTTTATAATTCTGTTGTAGATCCATTATGTAATTCTTGTTTGTTTTGCTATCATTTGATGCTTGTTGTCTGGAGTCATGAATGCTGCAACACTGCCGTGGTTCCAAGAGGTGATTAAAAAAACCATTCAAAGATGAAAATAAGATAAAATCATGGTGATTAATATGAAAAATTGAGAATCAGATGTCCACAGATGAAACTTTATTTTTCAGTGATAATTAACTACGTTAGTAAAGATAAGGGTTCAATAAGAGTTCAAACACATTGGAAAGACTCACTGGTCTGTAGCCCTAGAAACAAGTAGTCACCAGGACCAGAACTGTTCAATTTTGCAAGCAATTAATGTCAGCCCCTCTCTTCTGAAAACCAGCCAATCAAGGACAGACTCACTCCAAAAAACACACTTCTGAGTGACACCTAATCAATGATAATCTCATTGGAGTAACCACTTTTGTACATAGGGTGTCAATCCACTCCCACCTCTGAAAGTCCACGAATCCCGAAATTTAATGCTTCCCAAATACCTATATAAAATGAGCAGACTTATCTTCTCAGACAGACTGTACCTGACTAACTGTATCTCTGTACAGACTGACTGTACCGCTTCCTTACTATGATCAGTAATGGATTCAGTTTTCTTTTGTTTTTCATTTCATTGTAGGTTTTGACTGATATTTTAATCATTCTTTGGTAATCTTTGTTTGATTATACTGGTGCCAGAATATATTCCTTTTTTTTTTTTCCAGAATGGTGAGGGAAGTGTCCCTAGATATTCTTTTTTTGTTTTTTGAGTTTTCTCTTCTTTGACATTGTACATCAGAAAAGCACCAGTTGCAATTCCAATTGAAAATTAAAAATATGTTATTATCTTATGTTTATTATTTATTTATTTATGTTCAGTTAGCCAACATATAAGTGCATCATTAGTTTTTGATGTAGTGTTTAATGATTCATTAGTTGCATATAACATCCAGCTAATCATAACACATGCCCCCCTCAATACCCATCACCCGGTTACTCCTTCCCTCCACCCCCATCCCTTCTGTAACCCTCAGTTTGTTTCCCAGAGTCCAGAGTCTCTCATGGTTTGTCTCCCTCTCTGATTTCTTCCCATTCAGTTTTCCCTCCCTTCCCCTGTGGTCCGCCACACTATTCCTTATGTTCCACATATGAGTGAAGCCATACGATAATTGTCTTTCTCTGCTTGACTTATTTCACTCAGCATAATCCCTTCCAGTTCCATCCACGTCAATGCAAATGGTAGGTATTCATCCTTTCTGATGGCTGAGTAATATTCCATTGTATATATGAACCACATCTTCTTTATCCATTCGTCTGTTGAAGGGCATCTTGGCTCCTTGGCTCTTGTGGACATTGCTGCTATGAACATTGGAGTGCAGGTGCCCCTTCTTTTCACTATATCTTTATCTTCGGGATAAATACCTGGTAGTGCAATTGCTGAGTCATAGCATAGCTCTATTTTTAACATCTTGAGGAACCTCCATACTGTTTTCCAGAGTGGCTGTATCAGCTTGCATTCCCACCAACAGTATAAGAGGGTTCCCCTTTCTCTACATCCTCGCCATTTGTATGTGTTCTTTGGAGAAGTGTCTGTTCATGTCTTCTGCCCATTTCTTGACTGGATTATTTGTTTTCTGGGTGTTGAGTTTGAGAAGTTCTTTATAGATCTTGGATACCAGCCCTTTAACTGAAATGTCATTTGCAGATATTTTGGAAACATCAATGTTTACCTATTTTGCGCTTCCACACAAAAACATAGTATTTCTATTTTAGATCTAGTTTTATATTCATCCTCTCATATGATTTTACATACTTTTATAAAGTTTTGTCTCTCATTAAATTTATATAATTATTTCATCTGTTCAGGGGTAAGTGGACTGTTTATATTTTGTGCCTGATCTTTCTCACTTTTGTTAATCTATATTTTCATAGAAATTACCAGTTTTTTCTAGATTTCCAAATGTGTTGCTAAAGAGTTGTAGGTAAGTTATCTTCTAAACATTTTAATCCTAAACTGTGGTTATGACACATTTCTTATCCCCATTTTGTTATTTTTTTCTCTTACTATTTTCAGTAGTAACACTTGTTAATAGTTATTTTATAATCAAGTAGCCAATCTTGGAAGTTTTATACTTTTATACCCCATTATTTTCTACTTTGTTAATTTGGGATTTTAGGTTTATTAGTCTCTTTTTCTTATTTCCTTTTGGTTTGTTGATTGCTGTATTCTTCATATTAACCTGTTCCTTTATTTTTGGTTTTCCCTCTTCAATTTTATATACATGTAGGGCTATAAAATTTCCTCTTAATATGATTTTGCTATTTTCTATGATGTTTTACGTAGAAATGTCCTTTTCCATTGCTTTATTTCTAAATAATTACACTTTTCCCTTTTGAGTTTCTCTTTTATCTAAGAGTTGTTCTGGGAATACAGATTTCAAGTTTCCATAATTAAAATATATTAGAAAACTTATTTCTATTACTTTTTCTAACATTTATACAATTACAATAAGAGAATGTATCCTATGAAATCTCTACTTTTTATTGTTTTGTTATTTTATTTTATCTTATTTTATTTTTTGCTTCAATATAGTTTACACATGATATTGCATTAGTTTCAGGTATACAACATAGTGATTCAACAACTCTGTATGCTACACTGTACTCACCACAGTATAGCTACCATCTGTCAACATGCAATTCTATTACAGTACCATTGACTGTGCTGTACCTTTTATGCCTGTGTCTCCCGCTCCCCTTTGCCCATTTTGCCCATCACCCCAGCCTCATCTTCTCTGACAACCATCAATTCTCTGTATTTATAGGTCTGATTCTGTTTTTTGATTATTCACTTGTTTTGTTTTGTTTTTAGATTCCACATATAAGTGAAGTCATGTTGTGTTTGTTTTTCTCTGACTTATTTCACTAAGTATAAGTGTGTATTTGACTTTTCAGGGTCTTTTGTGGTTCTATACAAATTTTAGTGTTACTTGTTTTAGTTCTGTGAAAAATGCTGTTGGTATTTTGATAGGGATGCATTGAATCTATAGATTGCTTTGGGTAGTATGGAGAGTTTAATAATATTTTTTCTTCCAATACAATGCTGTATCTTTCCATTTGTTTGTATCACCTTCGATTTGTTTCATCTGTGTTTTATAGTTTTCAGAGCACAGGTCTTTAATCTACTTGGTTAAGTTTATTCCTAGGTTTTTGTTTTGCTTTTCTTTGGTACAATTTTAAATGGGATTGTTTTCTTAATTTATCTTTCTACTACTTCATTATTAATATATAAAAACACTACCAATTTCTGGGTATTTATTTGGTACCATACAACTTACTGAATTCACTTATTACTTCTAACAGGTTTTTGGTAGAGTCTTTAGGGTTTTCTATGTAGAGTATCATGTCATTTGTAAATAGTGACAGTTTAACTTCTTCCTTACTAATATAGATGCCTTTTATTTCTTTTTCTTGTCTGATTGCTGCAGTTAGGACTTCCAGTACTATGTTGAATAACAGTAGCAAGAGATATTCTTGTTCCCGTTCTGTTCCTTTTCTTAGAGGAAAAACTCTCAGTCTTTCGACATTCAGTATGGTCTTAGCTGTGGATTTGTCATATATGGCTTTTATGTTAAGTTCCTTCTACACCGACTTTGTTGAGAGTTTTTATCAAGAATAGATGTTTTAGTTTTGTCAGATGATTTTTCTGCATCTATTGAGATGATCATATAATTTTTATCTTTTGTTTTGCTAATGTGGTGTATAACGTTGATTGATTTGTGAATGTTGAAACATCCTTACATCCCTGGAATAAATGTCATTTGAACATGGTGAATGATCCCTTTAATGTATTGTTGACTGTTATTTGCTAATATTTTGTTGAGGATTTTTGCATCTATTTTCATCAGGGATATTGTTTTTTGTTGTTTTTGTTATTACTATTATTGTTGCTGTTGTTGTTCTTTCTAATCTTTACTTTTAAAACTTTTTAAGTTTTCCTTTTGCTCAGAATATGCTAAAATTTTCCCTATTCCCTATTTTAGGAATATCTATCTATATATGTCTTAAATTGGGTTTGTCAGTGAGATTTGAAAACATATGTATATACTCTTTTCTGCTATAGATATCTGATTTGTTTAAAATAAATACGTCAAACTTTTTCTTTATCTGACAATTTTTATCATGAGACCAGCATTGCTTTTGATGAGAGATTTAATTCACTTTGCATTTAATATAAAAGTGGATAACAATTCCTCTTTTTTTATCTTACCTGTGTTTACTAATCATTTTACTTCCTTATCTTTATCCAATATTTTGCTAGTTTATCAAGTTGCTATATTTTCCTTTGTTAATCTGAGAGTTCAACTTTATTTTCCACTGCTTTTAATATTATTTTCCTTTTTGTTGTGTTCATAACCAAACATGATTCCTCTGTCAATGTGTGAAAGCCAGATGGATTACCACCAACTACTGCATTTTTCCTGGTCTTCTACTTTCATTCCAAATAAAATATTTGGAAATGTTTATTTATTCTTTAAATGTAATTCTTTCTCCCATAAATTTATTTTCTCAATTAAGAACAGTAATTTATGACAATTTAAAATTTTTCCTTAAAGCATATACTTCTGCATAAAGAATCATATTTAGTGCTTACATTTTGTGTCCCTAAGCATACTATCATTACCATTCTGAGTGTTTTCCCTTCTTTATCTTTCTTTATTAAGGTCTGTCTTCTGATTCACTTATTACCGAGTTAGATTTTTTATGTATTTTCGCTAAAATTCTTTGTGCTTGCATATTTTTCTCAATATATTCATCTTATTCTGGCAAATAATTGCTATTTTATTTGAGTGTAGTATTTTTCTCATTGTATAGTATTAAGCATCAGTGCAATTTCATTTGTAAAGACCTTAAAACAGAGCCTAAAACAAAAATATGTTTATCTCTATTGTTGTTTTATTACTTTTGAAAAATAATGTTTTTTACCTTTATTATTACTTTTAGGGTTCACTCCTTTATATAAACATGCATGTCAGTAGAGAAACTTCTTTTTATACTATTATGTAAATTCAATTTTGGGGGAGGAGCTAAGATGGTGGCTGAGTAGGAGGACCCTAAGCTGGTCATATCCATGGAACACAATGAGATAACTATCAAATCATCCTAAATACCTCAGAAATCAGCCTAGAGACTAACAAAACAAACTCTAGAACTAAAGGGAGAGAAGAATCCTCATCAAAGAGGACACTTGGCAAGCCAGAAGAGAGTGGAATGATATATTCAATGTGCTCAATAGGAAGAAAATTCTGATTGCTAATGAGTCCAAGATGGTGGGAGAATAGGAGACCTTAGTTTCATTTGGTTACAGGAATTAAGCTAGATAGCTATCAAATCATTCTGAACACCTGAGAACTCACCAGAGATCTAAGAAAAGAATAGCTGCAATACTACAAATAGAAAAGTGACCACTTTCTGCAAGAATGACAAGATGGAAAAACTCACCTCAAAAAAGAGAACAAGGAGCAGTACTGACTGCTAGGTACCTAACCAGTATGGACATAATATGTCAGAACTAGAGTTGAGAATAATGATTCTAAAGATATTACTTGGATATAGACCATATACAGTAACAGTGACTTTACAGGTAATAAAGTGGCACTAAATTCATATCTTTCAATAGTTACTCTGAATGTAAATGTGCTAAATGACCCAATCAAAAGACAGGGTAGCAGATTGGATAAAAAAAGGAAGAACCATCAATACACTGTCCCTGCAAGAGACTCATTTCAGATCCAAAGACACCTCCAGATTGAAAGTGCGGGAGTGGAGAACCATTCATCATGCTAATGGACGTCCAAAGAAAGCTGGGGTGGCAATTCTTATGTCAGACAAATTAGATTTTAAACCAAAGGCAGTCATAAGGCAAGGGAAACAAAGGCAAAAATGAACTATGGGGACTTCATCAAGATAAAAAGCTTTCGCACAGCAAAGGAAACAGTCAACAAAACCAAAGACAACTGACAGAATGGAAGAAGATATTTGCAAATGTCTTATCAGATAAAGGGCTAGTACCCAAAATTTATAAAGAACTTATCAAACTCAAAACCCAAAGAACAAATAATCTAGTTAAAAAATGGGAAGAAGTCATGAACAGAGATTTCTCCAAAGAAGACATACAAATGGTCAACAAACGCATGAAAAACTGCTCAACATCACTTGGCATCAGAGAAATTCAAATCAAAACCACAATGAGATACCACCTCACACCAGTCAGAATGCCTTAAATTAACATGTCAGGAAATGACAGATGTTGGTGGGGATGTGCAGAAAGGGGAACCCTCTTACACTATTGGTGGGAATGCAAGCTGGTGCAGCCACTCTGGAAAACAGTATGGAGGTTTCTCAAAAAGTTGCAAATAGAGCTACCCTACAACCCAGCAATTGCACTACTGGGTATTTACCCCAAAGATACAAGTGTAGTGATCCAAAGGGGCACCTGCACCCCAATGTTCATAGCAGCAATGTCCACAATAGCCAAACTGTGGAAAGAGCTCAGATGTCCATCAACAGATGAATGGATAAAGAAGAAGTGAAGTGGTATATGTATATATACAGTGGAATACTACTCAACCACCAAAAAAATGAAATCTTGCCATTTGTAACGATGTGGCTGGAACTAGAGGGTATTATGCTAAGCAAAATAAGTCAATCAGAGAAAGACAATTATTATGTGATCTCACTTATATGTGGAATTTAAGAAACAAAATATAGGATCATAGGGAAAGGGAGGGAAAAATAAAACAAGTTGAAATCAGAGAGGGAGACAAACAATAAGAGGCTCTTAATCATAGGAAACAAACTGAGGGTTGCTGGAGGGGAGGGGGGTGGGAGGATGGGGTAACTGGATGATGGATTTAAGGAGGGCATGTGATGTAATGAGCACTGGGTAATATATAAGCCTGATGAATCACTGACCTCTATCTCTGAAACTAATAATGCATTATATGATAGTTAATTGAATTTAAATTTAAATAAATAAATAAATCCAATTTTTAAGTGAGCATATTTATGTGTGTAAACTTATAGAAGTTTACATGAACATGCACACATAGATTACATACATTTGCATACATTATACATACATATATATGTATAAACCTGAGTGATGGGATTAGAGACTACTTTAATATTTTAATTTTTTGTCATTCTATAATTTTTAACCAATTAGTGATGAGCATTTATTGATTTATAACCAAGAGAGTTTTTATTTACCCAGCATATTGCTATGTACAATGTAGAAGAGTAATACAGTAAACCCGTGTTTATTTTTAAATTATATAGTTTGGGGTTATGGGTCTCAAGAGGAATAATAATAAACTCCAATAAAGCAAGAACAAAAGTGCAATAAACTTTACTTTTATAAATAAGGTTATAAATAGCAACTTAACTTTAACATACTTGGACACGTTTGCTTACTTAAAGCAAAGAAAAAATTTTAGTATTGTTTGAGTGCACATATCCTATACATAATTTTAAAAGGGAGTCTAAATAAAACCATTTTTCCTGCTGTTAACAGTAAATAGAAATTATCGTAAAAATGTAATGCTGAGAGTAATATATTTTTTCTTGTGAGATAGATTACATTTATTTATATATTTTTGCTGATAGCAGGTATCTAGTATATTCAAGAGGAATTTCTAAAGTTTATTTTTAGAAATTCATATATAGAAGTTAATGAAAATAATAATAGTAATATTTTAGAACCTAGAGTCTGGAGTTCCCATGTGGACTGCATTCAAATTCTAGTTCTATCACTTAGAAGTTTTATTGTCTTGTACAGTTAACTTAACCAATCTGCACCTTAATGATCATTGTTCTGATTAGGATACTGTGTGGAACTAGTAGCAGAAATGTCCTTCTTAGGGCACATGGCTGGCTCATCAGTAGAACATGTGACTCGATCTTGGGGTTGTAAGTTTGAGCCCCATGTTGAGTGTATAGATTACTTAAAAAATAAAATGTTTAAAAAAAGTGCCCTTCTTATTTCAAGAGAAAAATTTCCCTACAGAAGAATTCTAAATAATATATGTAAATACTCCCTCATTCAATAGGGAGAGCTTAATTCTTACCACTCCTTTCCTTGAGGGTAAACTAGATTTAATGAGTGTATTCCAGCAAGTGTATTGGGAAGGGTAAGAGTAACTTTACCCTGGGGAAACCTGATCAACACTACCTTGACTAAGTTATGAAGAGCAACATCATTAGTGATGGCATAAGCATATCATGCACCCCTGATATGATAGGATTAGAGGAAGTCTTCTACAGTATTCTTTTAAAAAACTGACAACTAAACTGTTATCATGATAAAAATGTTTGACAAACCTGATTGGAAGACATTCTACAGGATACCTAGCAAATATTCCTTAAGACTCTCAGTGTCATGAAAAAAAGAACCCAAAAAACAAAAAACAAAACAAGAAAAGACTGAGAACCTGTAACAGGCAGAATTAAAACTCAAGCAATCTCTTCAAAATCCCTGTTATTTTTCACATTATTATGTTTTAAAGATAGTGTTTTTTTTTTTTGCACTCAGTACTCCAGAACATTCTTGGGTATTGAAGGTACTATGTATAAATCTTGGTTGTATGTAGGACTAAGAAAGAAAAGATTACTTAAATGTTTAGAGAAGAAAATTTGACACACTAAGATACTTTTTCTGACTTCACACAGGCCACGTGACTTCCCTATATACACCCTAATAGAAAATTAAAGATACAACATTCTGGATTTATGGACAGGAGGTAGGTCTGAGCCAGGACTGGATTTCCAGCACCAGGAAAGAAATAAATCCCCTGGCCAAATTTTACCAGTCTCCCCCTCCCCTATGTACAAGCCCACTCTCATGTTTGTCCTTTAAAAAGATAAAGTAGCAGGTTGCAGGTTTCCTGTCCTGGAGCATAATCCACAGCATGTTGAGTTATGCCATCATCAATTCATGTTTCACTGTTGAATGAGTAGAGCTTTCGAAACCAAGTTACTCATCACACTGATGCTGTGCTTTTGAAAGTTTCCCCAGTAAATCCTGCTTTATGCCCTAGACATGTGGCACTGTGGTGTGTACCTTCACCCACCATGGTACAAGTGCTATAACTATGTTTCTTTCAATTTTTAAACCTACGACTAATTTATTTCTCAAAATTCTAACAGCAATGAAAATATATACCCACGTATGAGTTCCTTTATTCTAGTCTATGTTTTTCTTCCTCCCTCTCTCTCTTTCTATCTCTCTCTCTAGGAGGAATAAATAAATCTTTGAAAAAAAATAAACATTTAAAAATCAACAGTAGGACGTCTGGGTGGCTCAGATGGTTAAGGTCTGCCTTCGGCTCAGGTCATGATCCCAGGGTCCTGGGATCGAGTCCCACATCGGGCTCCCTGCTCCTTGGGAGCCTGCTTCTCTCTCTGTCTCTCTCTCTCTCTGTCTCTCATGAATAAATAAATAAAATCTTAAATAAATAAATAAATAAAAAATAAAAATCAACAGTAACATAGAGAAGTAATGGGCATATCATTTAAGTAATCAAAATAAATTTAAAGTACATATATATAAAATCTTGATTAAGGAATTTGTTGCATCATGATTTGCCACAAATTTATTTTGATTTCATGTTCATGAAATAAAAAAGTATGTCATAGAAGTATTTTTGTTTAATATTTTCTTTACTAATTTGTTTTGTTTAATAAGTAAGTATTTTATTTATATTATATATTTTAATTTCCTGATAATTCCACATGTTCATTTTGTTCAGAAAACTACACATTTCATGTGTCTTGTTTTCTGGGTTAGTGTGCATATTACAGTTAGATTTCATGTAACTACTGAAGTTCACATGGGTAGAGTAGAAATTGTGTTGAACCTTAGTTTATGTGTGTGGGAGGGATTCTGTGATAGAAAGGGAGAAAGAAAATGGTTTTCATAAAAGAAATTTAAAGTTTAAAAAGTCTGGATGAAATAATCAGAAAACAAAAGATAGGTCAAGGAAATCTCTTTATTTTATCTTAGGCCATGATGGAATTGTGATTAATTATTTTTTTTCTTTAGAGGTTGAAGAAGCAATTTCTGACTCTTTCATTCCTTTATATAACATCCATCTTCCACTCCCTGTTCCCATGACTGTTGTTTAATGAATGGTCCACCTAGTGCTCCTTGGTATATCTGCCAAGAGCAACAGTTCCTCCCGCCTTATTTTATATAGAGAAAATTAAATAGAACTGTTTTTCAGAATTTTAATTAAATACCTATGAGATTCAAACTGTTAATATGCATGTATAAAATTCCCATGTACCTATTTTATAT
Source organism: Eumetopias jubatus (assembly GCF_037043125.1). Classification (NCBI taxonomy): domain Eukaryota; kingdom Metazoa; phylum Chordata; class Mammalia; order Carnivora; family Otariidae; genus Eumetopias; species Eumetopias jubatus. The sequence continues at coordinate 19,679,169 of NW_028274818.1, read as the reverse complement.
ATATATATAATAAACCTTTGTTTATTTTGTTTGATGTTTCTACAAAAGCTCGGAATGAGTTCTTCTAATAATATTTATACAAATTATCCCCAGTGGATGATCTTACTAAAAGGGAACAAATAGAAGTTCATTATTTTTTTCCAAATGAATTTACACTAAATATCAATTTAGTTTTAGCTAAAAAAAAAAGGCAGATGTATTTTTAAATATCTATTAAGGGGTATAGACCTTGATTGCAGTAACTATAATTTTGTATGTATCAAAAATGTGTACTAGGATCTGAAACTCACACACTGATGGGTCACGGAATACCACTGACAAGGGAGATTATTGTTATCTCATATATCTTAATATTTTCCATTTCCTTAACTGGTTGTACTCCTGAGTACCACCTCCCACAAAGGTAATCATAGGCTTCAATTCAGTTACTCATATCTATTGCTTGCTTCTATAGATTTCCTATATTTACGTAACCTTAAACAATATTTTCCCCTTTGTCCTAATTTATAATTTATAGAGATGGAAATATAAATTATTCTATGATATTTTTCTCTAACTCAATATTGTGATATAGAGATTCAGCCATGTTGATGAATGCAGCTTTATGTCATTTGTGTTCATTGTGTAACAAATCCATTTTTATTAAAATAACACAATTTATTCATTATACCATTTGGAAGCATTTGGGTTGTTCCTTTTTTATTGTGGACAACTGTATGAGAATCATTCATATATATAAATTCTAGTGCACATGTGTATTTGTTTCCTTGGAGTAATATCAATTGGAGGAAATAGGCTATGCAATTTTACTAGAAAAGGCTAATTAACTATGCAAAGTGCTTATAGTCGCCTATGGATGAAATTGCTCCACAATTTTATCAACATTTGGTATTTTACTATTTTATTTTTTGTTAATATGATAAATATGAAATGATATTTCACTTTTGTTTTAATCAGTATTTCCATAACCTAGTGAGCTTGAGCATCCCTCAATCTAGATGTGTATGGTCATTAATAATTGTATTTGTTTACATGCGTCTTCATGCTTCTTACTCATTTTTCTATTGAGTTGTTAGTTGTTTTCTTAAGAACTCTTAATTATTTATTATATGTTATAAATACTAAACAATTTTGGTTTTATGTGTTATTAAAAATGTGCACATGTGTTATAAAAATATACTACTTGTATATTTTCACTCACTTTATGGTATCTTTTGATGAACAAAATATGATGAACTAAGAGCTTTTGTTCTTTATATAATGTAGCTTAATTCACATCTTTTAATATATGATTTGTGCTTTTGTGCCTTATTTAAGAAATCTTTTCCTGCACTAGCAATATAAGATACTCTTGTATATTATTTTCTAAAGATTTTATGCTTTCATTTTTTTAATATTTAAGTCTGTAATATCTCTATGAAGTAAGAATCCAGTTTGTTATAACCTAATATGGATAATTCATTTTTCCAGTAACTTTTATGAATCATTACATTATTTCCCAAACTGATTAACAATGCTTTCCCATGATACATCAAATTAACTATATATGAGTTTTTTTTGTTGCTGGTGTTATTTGTTTTTTTTTTCTATTGTTTCTTAGTTTATTTATTTTTAAAGATTTTATTTATTTATTCGACAGAGAGAGGGAGAGAGCATGAGCCCGTGGGAGAGGCAGAGGGAGAAGCAGACTCCTCGCTGAGTGGGGAGACCCGCGCGGGGTTCCATCCAGGAGCCCTGTGATCATGACCTGAGCCAAAGGCAGATGCTGAACCAGCCAAGCCACCCAGGCGCCCCTTAGTTTATTTTTTCTATTCCAGCACTAATGCCACATTGTTATAACTTCAGTTTGGCAAGGGATACTATTTTTGTCCTGTGTAATAGTAGTGTAGGTTTTTTAGTATCCAATTTCACAACTGTGGATAAGATACATCCCACAGCCTTTTACTGAGTGTACATCTATACCTTCCAGTCCTGCAAGACATGCACAGTCCTCAAGAACTCTGATCTCAGCCATTTGAGCAAATTTTAATCTAATTATAAGGTTCTGAATTAATTCTAAATTCAGGCCACTGAATTTAAGAATTTTTGCAGAGCTTGGGTTCACAACTGCTTTTTATTTTTACTCTGTTAGAGATGTCTTCCTTTTGAGCCCTGGAAATTTCTCTTCCTTATTTTCATGCATGGGCTCTCATTTTGGTGTACCTGAAGTAAACAGAAGGACAGGGTTTCAACATATGCTCAATCCATCATCTTAAAATTAAAAACCATTGTAAACCTTTCATCTCAGTATATATAAATCTGATTAAAATTTGTTTATATTTATAGAAAAAAATCCAAATATAATTTAAACATGTTTTTGGTAGTAATCCCATTGAGTTGATACATAGTTACATTACATCTGCAGTAATAAATCAATATTTTCTCTTAATGTATTTTCTCCAAATATCGTTGAGTCATGCAGAAATACTATTTTGCTTTACAATCACATACTATTTTTATTAAAAATAATGCTATACAGCTTCCTAATTCACTTTATTCACCATTCTTTTTCAATTTCTTCCATCAATATTTATTGAATGTGAGCTCTAAATGTTTTTAGATTGTGTCAAAATATTACAATTCCCCACAAAACACAGATTTCCAGTTCCTGAATGTAATCACATACTATAACGACAACAGTGAAAACATGTTCAAAATTTACTTTGAGCAAGGTAGCATCATGGGAAAATATACAGCATCTTTCATGAGCTATTTTAAAGGGAATAATATATATTTAGATATATACTTACAAAAGTAGGTCTTTCTTTAAGTCTTCTTACTTCATAATCAACATTCTCAAGATAATTGGAAAGAGCATTAATGTTTTGTTCAGTCTTACAGAAGGGATGTTATTTACTTAAGATGGTTATTTTCTCAGAAGGAGCAAGATAGTTTCAATTATTTAAATCCAATTATGGGTATTTTACATCAGATTCATCTTCAAAATAAAATCAGTAAATTAGAGGTATTATTGTAACTAGATAGAGATTTCTCAGCTAGCAAGGAAAGTCAATTCTATCACCTAGGATAAGAAATATCAAGCACCGCTTTCAAACAATAGATCCGGTATCCCTCAGATTGATTTGGCACCAGCTTGACCTTATATTTATACCCAAGCCATTTAAAATGAATAGCTCATTTCTTCTAGAAAGAGATGTGAATTCTATGTGTGCATAATGTTTAAATTGAATGTCATAAAGAGTAAAAAATATTGTTTTTTTTAAATAGTGATAGTGTATAATATATATCTTTCTTAATTTCTTACCAAAATAATGGGACACTTCTGACAGCTCATTTATATGTATCATTTAAATTTAAAGTGGTTAGCTTATTCAAATTTAATAGTAGAAATCATTGTCATTATGGCCACAAAAGGTTACAAATTTTGTTCCTAAGAATAACTTATAATCCCATATTTATTTATTTGGTCACTTCTATTTGCAGCTGTAATTGTACTCAACTAAATAAAATTTGAGCATTGTATTTATTTCCACTCATGTAGTAACATATTAACCTGAATGTGAGTTATGCAAGAATCTTCATTATCAAGGACAGAACTAAAAGGCTACAAAGAAAATTGGAAAAAAATTCCTTTAGTTATCTACATAGCAGTCGTGAAGTAGTTAAAGGAGTCTCTCCTCGCTGTCATAGACACTGCTAAATAAGAGAGCATTGTTTTCATTAGTGGGCAATTTTTATCCCAGGAAGAAATAGAGATATTTTAGAGTCAAAAAACAGCCACAGAAGAAATAATATTCCAGGCAATAATATATCTGAAAGATTTATGTTTTATCTACTAAGCCAATAAAACCTCTCAAGTCCCTCTCTGTAATTCAAGGAATGACAGAGGATGTAAGTTGTTTATGAACGTTAGATCACCTGAAGTCCATATGTCACATTGATTCTATTGCAATAAGGGATTATCCTTATTATTATTTTCTTTAAAAGTCACAAATCTCTGAATGTTTGGTTATGATCCCAGAATTGTGCTAAATGCATCATCTCACACAACACTGTCATATTAATCTCACAACACTATGTAATGAATAGCATTATTGCCTTCATTTTATAGGTGAGTAAAATGAACCTCTGAAGGAATCATTTGTCCAAGTCACATGGCTAATAAATATTACACAAAGACATCACACCTAGTCTAAATCTATAGCCTGGCCTCTTTACAATGCAGAAAATAATTAACAAGAGCAATTGAAATAGAGTAGCTGAACTTCTTAGATATACAGTGTCAACTTTGTTATTATTGTTAGTTATGGAAAAGCAGTTATGAAAGAGGTCTATGTCAGTCTGATGTACACCTAGATACAACAAAGGAATGAACAGAATAGCCTGCCATTGATGCTTAAATGTGTATAGTCAGAATGACTAGGTAATGAAATTCTCATATTTTTCTTTATCCTCCAACCACAAGGAACTTTTTGTTCTTTTGAGAAGTTGTATCATCTTCAACCACAGGACATTTTCAAATGTGATTCCCCCCTGCCTGGAAGGCTTCTGTCTTTTCTTTGTTAGGTTATTCCAATTATTCCTTTATGTCCCAGCTCAATAGGGACCGTATCAGGGAAACTTCCAGGGAAGGTAGAATTAGGTCAAACCTCCAATTGGCACCTTTCACATTTCATCTCCCTTTCTTCCTTTAATTTCTTCTCATTAGTTATTACCATTTATTTTATGTCTTTTGATTATTTTTAGACCTCACAACTAGAGTGTAAGTTTAATGACAACAGGTAAATTTTGTTTATGCTTGGTCACTTCTGTATCTACAACATCTTGAATGTGCCTGGTAAATAGTGAATATTCAGTAAGTTTTTGTTGAAGGAATCAATTAACAGAATTAGTTGTGTTATATTTGATACACATCAATTTATTTTGCCACATTACTGTCTCCATGAAAATGCAAGGACCACTTCAGTTTCTGCTCACTGACCACACTGACAGGCACTTACTAGGTCCTCATTAAATATTTAATGACAGACGGAATTCTTTTTTCAGGCTCAGGACCCTCCTCTTTTGACTGAGAACATCAAAATCTGAGCATATATCCCCTTTAGCTTTAAGTGGATGTGGTTTATAATCTCAAAAGCATAAAAATAATAATATATCTATCACAAGTCGATGTTGAGAAGGAAATAAAATCAGAATGGAGAGCTCAGAGGGAAAGTTAATATTTGAAAGAAAGGATGAATGCTATTTAGGTGGTAGAAGTGAGTGCAATTTTTTGATGGTGGTTGTAAATTCAAGACAATTTTTTGGTGGTGGTTGTAAATTCAAGCCAGAATGTTTGAAGAGAAAAATACACTTCATGGAGCAAGAGAAAGGTGGAACTAAAATGGATTATATTCTTTCAGATAGAGCCATAAGGGGATCCACGAAACTGAACAAATAGATTTCAAATTCTTACTCAAGGCTGCACTGTATGTCCTCCTGATTCCAGTCAACTTAACAATGAAAGCCTATTATGCATTTGCTTTATAATTAACACACATGAAAATGAACAGAAAAATTGGAGAAGAGGTATACCTATTCCTTAGCACCACAGAGGCAGAAGCTCTAGGACATAGCTGGAATGGGGATTGCATGTGGATACAAGTTCATGGCAAGGGGAAATTTTAGTTATGTACAAAATAATTCCCTGGAACATAGATGGATAACAAATATGTATATGTATATATGTATAAGCATAAAAGCTATGTAAAAGGAGTGTTCCCATTCCTAAGATGATACCCACTTCATCCAGTTAAATGTGTGTGTGTGTGTGTGTGTGTGTATGAATTCTAACTATTAATAACATTTTGTGGTAACATTGAAAATTATTAATAACATATAAGTTCTTGTATAGATGTTTAGGCAAAATATTGTTATTTTTTATAAAGTGTTTTTTTGTTTTCCATAACTAATCCTATTTGTAAAAGCTTAAGTTGTAAAATTATTTTTTTCATTAAATCTTTGAACTACAGTGACAGATGGGCTGGGTATTTTTTTTAAAAGATAATAGTTCATAAGCACATTGTTTTTTGTTTTAAAGATTTTATTTATTTATTTGAGGCAGAGAGAGAACGTGCATGAGCAGGGTGAAGGGCAGAGGGAGAAGCAGACTCCTCACTGAGTGGGGAGCCCAATGTGGGGCTTGATCCTGGGACTCTGGGATCATGACCTTAGCTGAAGGCAGCTGCTTAACCAACTGAACCACCCAGGCGCCCCATGGAGCAGATGGTTTTAATAAACTGAGTTGATCAACTGAGCAAGGGGTATTATTTTTATAATAGTGATCATAAAAGTATCATTTTTGAATACCTGCATGGCATATATTGTGCTTAGTATTTGCATGCATATCTATTCCTCTGACCTTTACAACCTGGAAAATCATATATTATCACACCTACTTATCACATACGGAAACTGAGTGTCAGAGAGCTTAAGTAAACTGTGGCTATGACAGGGTATGTATTTACCAGTGGTTGATTCAGCCTGGGAATGACTAACTCAGAATGTTGAGCTGAACTTACAAAAAAGGTTGTGTGATGTGTGAGGAGTGGAAGACACACTGCTCCATAACAAATCGAATTGTGGGAGACAGGGTGAACTGAGGGACTTTCTAATTCAGTCCTGTTTCTGCTGTTGGACAGATGCTTCTTTGTCTATTATTCATTATAGCTATACTATCTTATAACATGTAGGTGGAATAGCAAGTATGAGCTGATGCATGGGGCAGCCAAGGCATGAGAGGAGATGACCAGAGATTTGGAGTCAAAGACATTTTTGACAATAAAAATGCTGTGTACCTGATGTGTCCTCAGTGCTTAGTAAGATCTGCTGTAGCCCACGAAAATGATGATGGCTTTGGATTAAGAATCCTGACCACGATATTGGCAAGGATGTGGAGAAAGGGGAACTCTCCTACACTGTTGGTGGGAATGCAAGCTGATGCAGCCACTCTGGAAAACAGTATGGAGGTTCCTCAAAAAATTGAAAATATTGCTACCCTATGGCCCAGCAATTGCACTACTGGGTATTTACCCCAAAGATACAAATGTAGTGATCCGAAGGGGTATGTGCACCCCAGTGTTTATAGCAGCAATGTCCACAATAGCCAAACTATGGAAAGAGCCAAGATGCCCATCAACAGATGAATGGATAAAGAAGATGTGGTATATATATATGATGGAATATTATGCAGCCATCCAAAAAAATGAAATCTTGCCATTTGCAACGATGTGGATGGAACTAAGAGGGTATTATACCAAGCGAAAAAAGTCAATCAGGAAAGACATGTATCATATGACCTCACTGAATTCTTAATCTCAGGAAACAAACTGAGGGTTGCTGGAATGGTGGGGGGTGGGAGGGATGGGGTGGCTGGGTGATAGACATTGGGGAGGGTATGTGCTACGGTGAGCGCTGTGAATTGTGTAAGACTGTTGAATCACAGACCTGTACCTCTGAAACAAATAATACATTATATGTTAAAAAAGAAAAAAAAAGAAGATAGTAGGAAGGAAAAATGAAGGGGGGAAATCAGAGGGGGAGACAAACCATGAGGGACTATGGACTCTGAGAAACAGAGGGTTCTGGTGGGGGAGGGAGAGGTTAGCCTGGTGATGGGCATTAAAGAGGGCACGTATTGAATGGAGCACTGAGTGTTATACGCAAATAATGAATCATAGAACATTACATCAAAAACTAATGTAATGTATGGTGATTAACATAACATAATAAAATAAAATTAAAAAAAAAAAGAATCCTGACCACATTCATCATCCTGGATACACTGTATGACATAACACAACATAAAACTCTATAATTTGCAAATACTCTATTTCTTAGTGCTTTGAGTACACCTAACTTTTAGGAAAGGGAAAAGGTTCATAAATTACAGTCGTTAATCCAAAATACAACTAATGATCTCATCGTAACTACACTCTTGATAATACAGAGGGCAACTAAAATTAATTCAGACATACAGATCTTTAGGTGATGAATTAAGTAATATGTATTTATTCTAAGGATTGTTGTAAATTTTAGTGTTTTGGATTTATAAAGAAGATAGAAAATCTATATTGGATTCCTGGTTGGCACATTTATGTCTTGAAGATTCACTGTGGCTAGTGTATTTAATGTTTGAAGTATTTCATGTCAAACATGCATCCAGTGAGAAAAATTGAATGTGACTTAAGTGAAATATTAGCCATTTTTAAAAAGTGTTCAAAGATTATTCATTTCAAAGATATCTATGTTTTCCTGATCAGACACATTTCTTATAACATGAAATTTAAAAATGTCTGGAAAGGCACAGATAACAGCAAAAAAAGCGTATTGCACAAATACAACATTTGACATTCATGTAATGCCAAATGATACAATGTTTCAATCCCAGATTGGAAACAGAAAGAATGAACACAAATTAATCTCTATTTCCTAAATATGCAGTTTAGTTGCCTTATAATTGTCATAGAAATTATATTGGTAAAACTTAAGCATTGGCTTTAATTGTCACATGAATTTAAAGATAATATTGTCAGTTTTCTGGTATGAAGTAATTAATATACCTTGAAATGAATAAAATTGCTGGCCTCAAGGGAGATGGTTAAATATTACACCTGCATGACCAAAAGATTATAATTTTATATCATGTTTCTCAAGAGCTCATAAAAGTAGTGTTTTCTTTGTTGTTGTGTGTCTTACTGAGTTCAAATTAATTTTTCAAAAGCCTTGATCTTTTGTGGAAACTACTGATGTCCCATGTTATTCATGAAGGCATTGATTTTGTGAACAAGGTATTGAAATTTCATTGACATAATGTTGTTCTTGCAGGAGAGATAAAGATGTAGCCTTTTTTTTTTTGCCTTTCAAATTTAATAAATAATTTAGTCAATGTACAAGAAAAGATATACAGTAAAAGACATGGCTTAGCTTCAAAAGATGTCAATTGTACTACCGTACCAAAAAATAATTTTATACAGACAAAAAAAGAGCTTAAGAAACTTATGCAAAGTTTTAATTTAGTGAGATGTAGAAAATATACTTTTTTTTCTATCTTGTACATGCCAACATATCCTCTACTATGCTGTATTAGATCAAGGTGAAACTGAATCATGAGGTAATGATTTTGACAACCACTTGTATAGAAATTTTCATGTTATTGTATAGCTTACTGTTAAAACAAATTTATTGATTCATTTCAGAATAAACAAAAATTTTAACATTAGCTCTATAGAAAATAGTGATATTAAGCCTCAGACAAATATTCATTTAATTAATTAGTAACATCCTTTGTCATATTTTATTCTTTCTGTGCCAAATCACAATCTGGGTCCAGAAATACAGAGATAAGTAAGACACAATTCCTGTTTTTTAAGAAATATTCTTGTATTTTTCTGTCATCATTAATAAGCATTATCTTACTTTGTATTTGAAAATTACTAAAATTCTTCTTAAACTTACTTTTTAAAACTTATTTTGAATATATATATATATTTTATTTACAGGAGAGTTAAAAAGGCATCACAGAGAGTTCCTGTATACTCTGCATCCAGCCCCCCTGTGTTACTAGCTTACATGATCAGTGTACCTTTATGAAAATTAATAAATTCATACTTCTACATTATTATTAACTAAACTAAAAACTGTATTAAATTTCGCCAATTGTTCCAACAATGAATTCCCAATGATTTTTTTTTCTGTTCCAGGAATCAAATGAGATCCATATTGTATTTAGCCATCATTTCTGATTAGTTAACTTTGTTTTTTTTAATTTTTTATTGTTATGTTAATCACCATACATTACATCATTAGTTCTCGATGTAGTGATCCATGATTCATTGTTTGTGCATAACACCCAGTGCTCCACGCAGAATGTGCCCTCCTTAATACCCATCACCAGACTAACCCATCCCCCCACCCCCCTCCCCTCTAGAACCCTCAGTTTGTTTTTCAGAGTCCATCGTCTCTCATGGTTCGTCTCCCCCTCTCACTTACTCCCCTTCATTCTTCCCCTCCTGCTATCTTCTTCTTTTTCTTTTTTCTTAACATATGTTGCATTATTTGTTTCAGAAGTACAGATCTGTGATTCATCAGTCTTGCACAATTCACAGCGCTCACCATAGCACATACCCTACCCAATGTCTATCACCCAGCCACCCCATCCCTCCCACCCCCCACCACTTAACTTTGGTTTCTGAGAGTTTATTCATGTTTTCTTGTTTTTATGATCTTAACCTTCTGAAGAATACTGTCAGTTATTTTGTAAAAAGCCCCCACATGTTAATTTGTCTCCTATTTTCTCATGATTAGAATGGGGTAGTACATTTTTGGAAGAAATATCCTGTGGTATGACACCCTGCAGGTACAGGATATCATCTTTTGTCATTTTTAGAGATGTTTACTTTGGCCACTTAGTTCAGGCAGTGTCAGCAGATCCTGACAGTGTAGTTACTACTTTTCATTTCCATTTTCTGCTCACTAGAAGTGAGTCACCAAGTCTACTTAGTTCATAATTAAGGGGAGACAGTTTAGCTCCACTTGCCTGAAGGCAAACTATTTGTGAACATATGTTAAAACTGCCACAGAAAGAGATAAATATTTTGAGGTAAAATCTTTTCAACTATGCAAATATCCTGCTTTTTCTTAAATTCTGCTTATTTCTGTTAGCATTCACGAGTGGTTCTTAACCACAACAATTATTACTGTGGTGTTCTAATGGTGATTTTGTATTTCTTTCCTTCATTACACATATATGTATTAATACTTGGATTACATGTTGGGATTCTTCTGTAAGGAAAATTCAGTCTTTTCCCCCAATTTATTTATTTCTCTAATCAATCATTTAAGTCAGTATGGACTCATAGATATTTCTTTTATTCCTTGTGTCATAATCTATTATTTATTTCATTGATCAAATTTTTCAGCTTGGCAATTCGGAGCTTTTTCTTTCTTTCTCTGTCCTTTTTCTTTCTTATTTCTTTTTTCCTTTTTTAAAATATTCCCTTAATTTTTGCCTGCAAGAGGCTTCATGAACATTTTGTCATTTCCCAACCCCAGGTCTGGAATCACCAAATTCTCCAAAGAGCCTTTGGAACCCCACAAGCCAAGGAGGAGTGGTATTTAGAAACCAAGATCTGGACATTGGAGTGGTTGTTGTTACTCTGATTTTACTATTTTCTAGGGCCTTTCAGTGCACAGGACTAAGAAATATATGCAGGTATTCTGACCAATGTGATGTTTATATACACTTACCTATATTTCTTTCTTTCCCTGTTTCTATCATCTAGCTATATATAGCTAAATACATCTGGATAGATATGAGTTAATTCTGATATGTCCAACTCTAATCCAGCATCACAGAGTTCCATTGCCTGTTTGCAATGTCTTTTTCTGACAGTGGTGTCCAATGTCTACAATGTATTTTGCATTTGTTTTTATCTAGTATATATGTAAAGTAGTTTCATAAATGCTAAATTACTCTTCTGCCAAAACAAATTTAATAATTATATCACTTTGTTTATATACATTTTTGTCTTTAGCCTTATAGTTGCTAAATTTTTAATGTCCATATTTATTGCTAATATCCTGAAAGGATATGTGAGGTGTCTGGATCAGGGGCAGATTAGAATTTACAGCAGTAATCGTATCAGTGTTCCATACTCTGTCTCCCCTTTCAGGGTAATGTGCAGATTGCATCACAAGAGAGAAACCCCCAAAATATGAAACTTCAAGTTTATTTTTTAGCTTTGTTGACGTATCACTGACAAAATAATATGTTTAATATACACAACATGATGCATTCCTATGCATGTGCATTGTAAAGGATTCCCACAATCAAGTCAGTTAACACATTCATCACCTCACATATTTACCTTTTTTTTCTTGTGACAATACTTAAGTTTTACTCTTTTAGCAATCATGCAATACAGTATCATCAGCAATAGTCACCATGTTGTATGTTCGATCCTCAGAACTTATTCATCTTATAACTCAGAGTTTGTATCCTTTTACCAACCATCCTTCATTTTCCCCACCTAGCCCCTGCAACCACCATTCTACTGTTTCTATGAATTCAATTATTTTTTTTTCTTTCTTTCTTTTCTTTTCCTTTTTTTTTCCCCTTGTGTGTTTGAGTCCACATATAAGTGAAACCACACAGCATTTGTCTTTCTCTGTCTGGCTTATTTCACTTAGCATAATGCCCTCTAGGTTCATCCATGTTACCTCAAGTGTCAGGATTTCCTTGTTTTATAAAGCTGACTAATATTCCATTGTATTTGTATACCATAATTTCTTTATCAATTCATCTAAGACAGTTAATTTCCATACCATGGCTATTGTGAATAATGCTGCAATGAATATGGGAATATAGATATCTTTTTAATATAATGATTTCATTTCCTTTGGATATATACCCAGAAATGTGTTGGCTGGGTTATATGGTAGATCTATTTTTACTGTTTTGAGGACCCTCCATACTGCTTTCCAGAGTGACCATACAAATTTACATTCCCACCAACAGTGTACAAGGGTTCCCTTTTCCCCACATCCTTGTCAGCATTTGCTATCTCTTATCTTTTTGATACTAAGCACTCTAACAGATGTGAGGTAACATTTTATTATGGTTTTGATTTTGCATTTCCCTGATGATTAGTGATGTTAAGTACCTTTTCATGTATCTGTTAGCCATCTAAATGTCTTTTTTTTTTTTTTTGGTAAAAAAAGTGTTCAGATCTTTCACCCACTTTTTGCTTGGGTAAATTGTATTTTTTTTTGCTGTTCAGTTGTATGAGTCCTTTGTATATTTTGAATATTAATCCCTTATAAGATATGTGGTTTCCAAATATTTTCTTCATTCCCCTAGGTTGCTTTTTATTTTGTTGATGGTTTCCTTTGCTGCACAGAAGCTTTTTAGTTTAATGTAGTCCCATGTATATTTTTGATTCTGTTGCTTGTGCTTTGGTGTCAAATCTAAACAATCATTGCCTGGACTAATGTCAAGGAGCTTACCCCCTATGATATCTTCTAGGAGTTTTATCATTTTAGGTCTTTATTTGGAATAGATTTTTGTGTATGGAGTAAGAGAGGAACCTAGTTTCAGTCATTTGCATATGGATATCAAGTTTATCTGACACCATTTTTTGATGAGACTATCCTTCCCCCTGTTTATTCTTGGCAGCTTTGTCAAAACTTAATTGACCATAATGCAAGTGTTTATTACTGAGATTCCTTTTTGTTCCTTTGATTTATATGTCCTTTTATTGCATACTATACTCTTTATTACTGCAGGTTTTTGAATATATTTGAAATCAGAAGGTGTAATGCTGTCAGCTTTGTTCTTCTTTCTCAAGATTGCTTTGGTTATTCAGAGCCTTTTGTGGCTCCATACAAGTTTTAGGATTTTTTTTCTATTTCTGTGAAAATGTTATTGGAACTTTGTTAGGGGTTGCATTGAATTACAGAATGCTTTGAGTTATATAAACATTTAAATAATATGAGTTCTTCCAATCCACGATCACTGGTATTCTCCACTTTGTGTCTTCTTCAATTTCTTTTATCAACATTTTATAGTTTTCAGTATATGGAATTTTTTTAAGTAGAATTGTTTTCTTAAATTTTATTTCTGATAGATTATTGTGAGTGAATATAAATACAACTGATTTTTGTATGTTGATTTTGTATCCTGCAACTTCACTGAATTCATTTATTCTTTTTTTTAAATTGTATTCATTTATTTGACAGAGAGTGAGAGAGATCACAAGCAGGCAGACCTGCAGGCAGAGGGAGAGGGAGAAGCAGACTCCCCACTGAACAGAGAACCTGACAAGGGCTCTCATGATCTGAGCTGAAGGCAGACACTTAACCGACTGAGGCACCCAGGTGCCCCCATTTATTAGTTCTAACAGATTTTTCATGGAGTCTATAGGGTTTTCTATGTATAAGATCATAACATCTGTAAAAAAAGACAATCTTGCTTATTCCTTTCAAATTTAAGTTCTTTTATTTCTTTTATTTGCTTAATTGCTCTTGCTTTAATACTATGTTGAATAGAAGTGGTGGGAGTTGGCATCTTCATCTTGTTCCTGATCTGAAAGCTGAAAGCTTTTCACTGTTGAATATGGTTTATGCTGTGGACTTGTCATATATAACCTTTATTATGTAGAGGTACATTCCGTCTACTCCTAATCTGTTTATATCTGCTGTGTATATTTAGGTGTTCTGATGTTGGGTGCATAAATATTTAGAATGGCGGTATTCTTTGGATGAATCAATCCCTTCATCATCATTATATAATGACCTCCTTTATCTCTTATTACCATTTATGGCTGAAAGTCTACTTTGTTTGATATAAATGTAGCCACTCCTGCTTTTTTGCTTGTTTTCATTTGCATGGAATATCTTTTTCCATCCCTTCACTTTAAGCATATTTGTGTCCTTAAAGCTAAAGTGAATTCATCTTGTTTGTTCATCCGATCGGCTACTTTCTATCTTTTGATTCAAGAATATTTACCATTTACAATTAAATAATTTTAGTAAGTATGAACTTACTATTGCCACTTTGTTTATTGATCTCTGGCTGTTTTGTAGTTTCTTTTTTCCCTTTTTCTACTTTTTCTCTCTTTGTGACTTGATGATTTTCTGAAGTGATTCCTTTCTCTTTATCTTTTGTGTATCTACTATAGGGTTTTGTTTTGTAGTTGCCATGATGGTTGTGTAAGACACCTTATATTACAGCAGTCTATTTTAAGCTGATTAATAACTTATCATCAAACACATACAAAAATACAATTTTACACACTCCCACATTATGTTTTGATGTCTTAATTTACCTCTTTTTATGCTCTGTCCTTTAAAATGTTACTAATTAGTGTTCTTTCAGCTTGAAGAACTTTTTTTTCTTCTTTTTATGGGCAGTGTAATGGTTGTGAACTCCTTCAGCTTTGTTTGGGAATTCTTTATCTTTCCCTCAATTCTGAAGGGCAGTTTTTCCTGCTGTAATATTCTTGTATTGCACTTGTTTTGTTTTTTCTTTTAGGACTTTGAATTCTCTTCTGACCTGGGAAAGTTTCTGCTGAAAAATGTGCTGATACTCTTATGGGGGTTCCCTAGTAGGTAATAAGCTGTTTTTCCTTTGATGCCTATATATTTTTTCTTTGTCTTTAACTTTTCCCAATTTAATTATAATGGTCTCCTTGTGTGACCTTTTAGATTCATCTTATTTGAAATATTTTGGGCTTCCTGGATGTGTACAACTCTTTTTTCCAGCAGGTTAGTGTAGTTTTCAGTCATTATATCTTTGACTAAGCTTCTGCCTCTTTCTGTTCTCTATCTGGAATATATGTAATACAAATTTTGGTTTATTTGATGATGTCTTATAAGTTGCTTAAGATAACCTTATTTATACTTCTTTTATTCTTTTTTTTTTCTTTTTATTTTTCTGATTGGATGAATTCCACTACCATGTCTTCAAGTTTGTGATCCTTTCTTCTATTTGATCAAGTTTGTGATTGAAACTCTTCACCAAATTTTTCAGTTCTATTATTGTTTAGCTCTATGATTTTTGTTTGGTACTTTTTATATTTTCTCTTTGTTGAAATTTTCACTTTGTTCATGAATTGCTTTTCTGATCTCAGTGACTATCTTTATGTCCATTGCTTTGAACTGTCAAGTAAAGCATTTGTCTCTGATTTATTAAGGTTGATATCTGGAGTTTTATCTTGTTTTGTTTGGACTATATTCCCCTGTTTATTTTCTTTGACTCTGTGTTCATTTCCATGAATTTGATAAAATAGCCACTCTTCCAGTCTTGGCATGCTAGTTTATGTAGATGAATCTCGTGAGTCAATGCACCTGAGTGGCTAGTTACCTGTTAAATCTTTGTCATTATCCAAGTCACCATCTTTGTTCTTAGCAGGTCCCAGTAGTTGAGGGTGTAACAAGACCACTCAGTGTCCTAAAGTTATGGGAAATGCCTGCATGTCTGTTGAGGCTCTCAGATAACTATTATTTGTCTGCTCTGTCAGCTCCCTGACACAGGCTAATTGGAAGCCCAACCTCAGGAAATAACTGGGAAAGTCAGGATGTTACCTGTGCAATAAAGTTCCTACCAGGGAGAAAACCTGAGCTGGCTGCTTTTGCTCACTCACTCTTGGCTGAGCTAGAGTGAATAGTCACTTGGGGTGCTTTTGCACACATATAAAACACGTTTTAGTTTTGTATTGTTCTGGGGAACTTGTGAATGCTGAGCCTTATCAGCTATCATAAATAGGTGATTGAGGGCTTATCCCTTGGGTGGCAGCCACAAAAGTTGGGATCCTAATGTATGGAGAAACTCTTTCCAGGGAGAAGCAAAAGTCTTGGTTTTATTATTGGAGCTAGTGGGAGGAAAATGTCATAGGGTATCACCACCAGGCCTTTCAAACTCCCGAAAGGTTTCAATCAACTTGAAAACACAGTCTAGTTAGAAGCTGGGTCTTCAGGTAGTAGCTAGGAGAGTATACAGTCAAACCTGTTATAGGAAAAAAAAAAGTTCAGGGGAGTTGAGTATATTTGCCCACTCGCTCTGTACTTAGCTAAGGGGGATTTGTGGAGGAGGTAGCTGTGGGAACCACTTGTGCATTCATTTAACAACTACTTCTTTGGTGTTATTTTGTCAGACTCCCAGTCTTCAGGTGGCAGCCAGAACATCTAGGGTGCTATGTGTGGTCCAAACCTTCCACTCCTCAGAAAAAGGTTGGGAGTTGGGGGTTCCCCCCCACCAACTGTATGGTGCTGTGCCACAGATGTGTGATTAATGCAATAGCATATATTAACTACCTGTAGGAGTCTTTAACTTGTTTCTGAATTTCTCACAAGGGGAATTAATATGTATGTACTTATATATTCAGTGTGACTGTGGGAGGAGGAAAGTAAGGAGCTTCCTATACCAATAGCTTAGTGTTCTGAACCGTTGAATTTGTATAGGCTATTTACTGTCCTGCTCTCACCCTTCACTCCTGAGAGAGAAAAAGAAAAATTCTATTTCCCTAATGTAAACATTCCTTTGGAATGCAAACAAATGTCTCAGAGGTTCATTGCCCTTTGAAATGTAAATAATTTAGAAATTGACCTATAAGTCTCTCTGGAAGTCTCTCACTCTTTATACAGTCATCACTTAAAGTCCAAGGCCTGCCCTTTAACCCAGATTCCAATGTCCTTTCCTCAGAGATCTCTAGGAAGGCAAAAACATGAAAATATTTTTTTTACAGATCTATAAGAGTATTCAAAGCACTATCTTCTAGGAGTATTTAGGTCAGCTACTTTTTCATTCACTCTCTTAATGAAATTATGTCATACATGTGAATTACAGTTAGGTTAATTTTTATAGTAGCATTTAATCTTTTGTTCCTTGAAGGCATGGTTATTTTTTCTTTCTTTCCTTTTTTCTAACTTTGCATGAAATGAAGTTTACTTTTTGTGCTTTCCAATTCTATATGTTTTAACAAAACCTTAGAGTTGAATATGCCTACCACAGAACCATACAGAATAGTTTTATCACCTCTTTATGGTCAACTTCACCTTCAACCCCTGATATCACTACACTGGTTTGTTCTTCATCCTTATACTTTGGCCTTTTCTGTAATTACTATTAACATCTATCTACCTAATCTACCTTTATCTATCTCTTTTTCTCTTGGCTAACTTTGTAGAGATTTCCCTGGAGTACACTGTATACATTTTTAAAATAATCTGTACCTTCAAATGACAATATCATCCTGGATCATCCCTTTTGTCATTGTTGTCATACATTTATCTTTTCCATATGTTATAAAAACAGCACATTTTTATTATTTTAACTTTAATACATCAGATATTTATTTATTTTTTGATTTGGCGCAAAACATTTTATCTTTTTATAAAATTCATTTCCAATATTATTTTTGTGTGATACAATTTCTAATCCATATTATATTTCCTTTCCCTGAAGAACTTTTATTAACAGCTTTTGGGGGGTAGTCTGTTGTCAATGAATTCTCTTTTTAGTGTCAGGAAGAGTCTTTTTCAGTCATTTGATTTCCAGAATGACATTTTTTTTTCACATTTTTCATCACTTTAAAGGTGTCAGTCTTTTGTTTTCTTTCTTGCAAGATATCTAAAGAGACAACTGCTATAATTCTTATCTCCTGTGTTTTACATAGAATAGCTTAAACAACATGAAAGATATGTCACATCCAAAAATTCCAAGAAAGGGCAATCCCATCTTGAATGAGCTGATCACCTGTAAATTCATCATGTCTAGGTAGGGAGGGACAATTTATATAAAACATGTTTTATTTTTTGGTTTTTTTTCCTGGAGAAAATTCAAATGTGATAACAAAGAGGTAGAAGAATGTGGGTCAGACAACTTTTATTTATGTTTTCTGATATATTCTTCATCATTTGAAATCCCAGTGAAATTTAGCATTACTCTCTTGTGTTTAATATCCTATTTCTATCTGTATACTACAGGTCTGATACCACCTAATAAACTTTATGGTTAGGAATTGAGCTCAAGATTCATGGCAGGTCTAGTTTTTTGGCTTGTTTTATTTTGTTTTGTTTTAATGTAAATTGCTTAGTGTAGAAGTTACATAGTGGTTATCGATAGTTTACAATTGAATAAATGCTAAATCAGTGAATTAACTCATATTCATTAACATTAAAATAAGTTGACTCTGATAATATATCATTTCTTCATTGCCAAAGAAGTAACTTTATTTCTATTTTTTTTAAAGATTTTATTTATTTATTTGACAGAAAGAGAGACAGCGAGAGAGGGAACACAAGCAGGGGGAGTGGGAGAGGGAGAATCAGGCTTCTCTGGGATTATGACCTGAGCGGAAGGCAGACGCTTAATGACTGAACCACCCAGGCGCCCCATAACTTTATTTCTAAACAAAACATTTCCAAAGTGTTTGTTTCCATTTGACACAGATGTTACAATTATTCTGCAGAGTCCAACAGTTCATGATTCTTTAGGCACATTTACTATTTCATTACTGTATATTTGGATTCTTCTCTATGACTTTTTTTCTTTTAAAACCACCAAGGAGTTGCACAGCTATTAACAACTTTTATTGAATAACTTTTTTTCCTGAAATCTGCAACATCACATAGGCCTATAAAAAACAGTCCCTGGAGTTCAATGAACAGTGTTTCTGCTACTCAGCACCCGAGAGTATTTAATAATACAATCCATAAATTTTTGGCAAGGAGCTACAACTCTTATTTAATATGTATAATTATCTATAATATGGTTCCTTTCTCTATCCAAAGAACACTGTGGGAAGTTTAGAGAGAACAAAATGGAATGTTCAAAGTGAAAACAGATCCTCATAACTTTCAAAACTTCCTTGCTTCTAAAATCAAATATAGTTTATGCTTAATATTTATAATTTCCTTAGGAACAAAACTTGTATTAACTGCCTTATTGTTTTCAGCATTGAAAACTTGCAGAATATATAGACTAGGCATCTTAACTATTTCTTAAAGGACAAAGAAACTTATATGGAAGTTGCCAGATTTGCTTGATTGCATTAATTTGTTTTCTTCTGTCCTGCCTTTGTAGTTTAGCACATATTACATTGTTTGTTGTACCCTAACTACTCTAACCACTTATAATACCAATTCCTTGCCCTCCTGTTGTACTGTTTTCTCACAGGGATACAATCAGGGGTAGTGTACAGGGGCTATTACACAGTCCCATTTAATTCAATTGTTATTAGGTATAAATTCTATATTTCAGCTCTAAATGCCTTCCTCAATGAGTGGAAACAAATAACTATAGCTCATTTGCTATTAGAACAACTTACCCTTTATATCTTGACCTCAAATTTAAAAGCAACAAAAATAATAAAAATATGGCAGACAAACAATATTTATAAGTAGACTGGATAATGAAATGAGCCTAAAGAGAAGCCCCAAAAGAAAATGATAATCCCTGACCATCAGAAATTTTATAGATTATGTTCTTCAGTGCTTCCAGTAAATTATACCTTTGTATCTGCTGAAGATAGTGGGAGGGGTGGAGGGATGGGGAAGTACCCCAAGTAATGAAAAATGAGCTTTGTACCATGATGCAGTGACACATTGTACTTTTTTCCCCACTTAGTACTCTCTGAAAGATACCTGATTTTTATCTCTTTCTCTCCTCTCTACACTATTTAAATTGCTGATTTTAAATTATTGTAGACTTCAAAAGGTAATATAAGAATGTATTTTCTAAATATTTTTTTATTTTAGAGAGAAAGAAAGTGCAAGTTGGGGGAGGGGCACAGGGAGAGGAAGAGAGAGAGCAAAGCAGACTTCAAAGCTGAGCATGGAGTCTGACTTAGGGCTCCATCTCAAGACCCTGAGATCATGACCTGAACCAAAATCAAGAATCTGATGCTTAACTGGCTGAGCCACCCAGGCACCCCTAATAATATATTTTTTAAAAATACCGGAAAAGACCTGACAGACTAGAATTCTATATCCAGTGAAAATATCTTTCAACAGTGAACAAAATATAAAAACATTTTCAATAGAACAAAAGCTGACAGAATTTGTCAACAGCACACTTGCACTACTAAAAACTATCTATATAAAAATCTCAGCAGACTTTGTTTTGAATAAAAGAGAGATGATTCAAAACTCAGATTAAAATGTAAAGAATCTTTGAGGAAAATTGAACTTTGAAGAGTTGGGAGTATTGGATTTCAAGGATTACTCTAAAACTTCAGGAATCAAGATGGAACAGTGTTGGCACAGGGAGAGACAGATAAATGAGAGTAACCAAAGGACATGTCCACTAATAAAGCCATGCATTTAAGTCCAATTATTTTTAACAAAGGTGCCGAGATAATTCAGTGGGAGAAAAGATAGTCTTCTCAACAAATAAGGCTGACACAACTGGATATTCACTTGAAGAAAAAAAAAACCCACTTTTATCCTTACTTCAATCTGTGTTCAAAATTTAACTAAAAATGAATGATAGACCAACATAAAAGCTAAAAGTATAAAAGTTCTAGCAAAACAAAACAAAACAAAAATCATTGCAAACCTTGGATAAGCCAATATTTCATATGTAGGGGGAAAAAGCCAAAACCATAAGACAATTTGAATTGGACTCTAATAAAATTAATATGCTCTTCAAATGACACTGTTAATAAAATGTGAAAAATCAACAAATTTGTGGAAAACATTTATAATAAATGTATTTGACAAAGGGCTTTTTTCCAGAATATATAAGTACTTCTATAATTCAGTATTAAGAGGAAATATAACCTAATTAAAATGGGCTTAATTTATTTAAGCCAATGCTGATTATCCATAGTGAGATAATGATGTTTGATCTCTAAAAATATTTAAATGTAGTAAAAATGTACACTATATCGAAACATATATCAAGAAAAAAGACATGCATGGCCAATAAAAACATTAAAAGATATTCGACTTAGTTATTAGGGCAATGCATATTAAAACCAAAATGGGATAACACTCTGTAACTACAGGAATGTTTAAAATTAAAATGTATGACAATATCTGTGTTGATGAGGCTGTGAAACAACTGAGTTTTTCATACATCAATTGTGGAGAAGTAAAATTATACAACCAGTAAGGAAAACAGCAGTGGTTTCTTATACATGTAAATACCCTTATGTTTACTATATACCCTATTAATTCCATTCCTACTTATTTTATAATGCTCAAAAGATAAAAAAAAATGTGGACTTGTAGCTAAGTGTTCATAGTTCCTTTATTTATAGTAATCAAAAACTGATAAGAACCAAAGGTCTATAGATAAAAAATACGAAGTACATCCATGAAATGGAATATTCAACAATAAAAATGGAAGAAACAACCCAGATACACAAATAACATGGATGAATAAAAAATGCTATGTTGAGAAAAAGAATCAACATGTTTGAGTAAAAATTGTACAATTCCATTTATATTAAACTATAGACCAGGAAAAACTAATTTATAAGGAGAAGGTAAATCAGTAAACACTGGAGCAAAGCATCAGAATAATTCACTTCGAAGAGCCTTGAAAGAACTTCTTTTAGGATAATGGGGGTTTTCTATACCTTGGTTGTTGTGTTTACAGGTGTGTATAGTTTTATCAAAACTCATTGAACTGTGTACTTAATATGTATATACTTTATTGCGTATAAATTGTACCACAAAAAATATTTTCAAAACAGTACAAAAGACCACTGGATTTACAGATAACTAGTGAACACATCAACCTTTTCATAATTTTTATTATTATTAATAAGTCCCCCACAACAGTTTTCAGAATTCAAATTTACTGCAGTATAGAATTTTGCCTACTTTAGTCACAAAACAAAGGGGAGTCATCAAGAGACTCTGGTACATAATAAGAATTAATATTTATTTTTTTAATTAATAGTAGTGTTAGATCATTAGACTTTACATACCACAAATTAATATTCTATTTCCACGCAACAGTTAGATAAAGACTTTACCATGGGAACATTACCTAGTTAGCAAGTGCCAATCAAAAATAATGTTGCAAAGATACTTTAAAGACATAACTCCACTGATTTCAATTCAAAAAAATTTAAGAGAAAATTCCCATATATATGTGTATAAATGTAATAATAGCTAAATATATGATATATATTATTTAATTAGTTAAATATGTATTATGTTTATGTATAATGTGATATGTATATAAAACTGATTAAATCACATATATTTATATCAAGTATCATATGTCATCCATTATTTATATTTACAATTTAAATGTAAAGGTTTCAGTTCATCTTTATCATCAGCTATTAACCAATTATCATCATTGATAATGTTAAAGTTTCTCTTATTATATTTATTTATTATTTACTTTTTTCTTCCAGCACATTCTTCTTGTATGTGTATGGAACATTGAAAAATAGGTGATGCACACACATTATTTTATTTATACAAATGTATCACTTTATATATATTATTCTGCTCTTTTTCTCTAAGCAATACATTTTCAGGATCCAGTCATTTTGCTATATGTGCAGTAAACTAGTTTACTCTAGATTTATTATATACTGTATTTTGATAGTCACAATATTTTACCTATTCACTCTCCAAGCTACCTCTAGCTTCCTGCCACCAAACACTGTACATATTTTTGCAGAATTATGCACAAAGATACAATCTATTATGGAGCTACGCAAAAGATATTTATTTGATGTGTCAGGAGAATTATTGAGTCTTTAATATGTAAATATTCTTTTTGACTAAATGGTGCCAGATTGCTTTCCACAACATTCAGAAATAGTATATGAAGGTTTTTGTAACTAGGTTACCTTAAAATAGAGATGATCCTGGATTTTGCAGGTTGGCCTAATATAATCACATGAATACTCAAAAGCAGCAGATGAAGGGAGAAGCTTTATTCAGACAGGAGCAGCAGAAGAGGAAAACAAAGAGATGAGGCAGGAGAGAGGTCAAAGAATTTAGAGTCATTGACTTGGTTGTGACTTGGCTTTAAAGATGGAGGAACAGGCCACCGAGGCTAGAAATGCAGTCAGCTTCTACAAGCTGAGAAATACCCACAGCTGACAGGCAACAAGGAAACAGGGATCTAAGTCATACAACCACATGGAACTGAATTCTAGCAACCTGAATGAGCTTGGAAGTGGATTCATCCCCAAAGCCTCCAGAAAGGAGTATAGAGCTGACAACAATTTGATTTCTGACTTGTGCAACCTGGAACAGAGAACCAGTTGACCCCACGGTCCTGGACTTCCCACCTACACAACCCTGTGAGAGTAAATTGATGTTGTTTTAAGCTGCTAAATTTGTCGTGATTTTTAAAGGCAGCCATAGCAAACTAATACAATTCATCATTAAGCTTTTAATTCCTTATAACTGCTCTCTGAGCTAGACGCTATTTTACTTTTTTTTTTTTTTTTTTTTTAGCTGAAGGAGCTGGTATTAAGTAGCAGCCCAACGTCATATAACTAGCAAGTGGTAGATACAAGGTTTAAGTCTGTCATCTGATTCCAGTAAGCATTCTCCAGCACCCTACACAGCCTCCAAATCATTTGTGAAATCATGTCCCCCCCAAATTACATTTCATTAAATGTATAATCAAACATTTATTTATCCCACTTTCCTCCCCTAACCTTTACTTTTGTTCCATGAGTTCTCTCCTTTGTTAGGTAATGATTTCTCTGTCCTGGCAAGTCATTGTGCTCAAACTGAACTTTGATGATTTTTTGGTTCTCAATTTCTCACCTCTTCACCAAATTCTGTCCTTCTGTCAAATTATAAATCTGAAATGACTCCTACAGAAAACATTTCCTGGTTGTGCCATTTTCATTCATCTTCTATCCCCCAAATGTCCATAGATTTTTAGCTATAAAGTATTGGTTTTTTTCAATTCTAAGATGCCTTATATAGTTTATGGTGTTTAAAGTTGTTTTTTTTTTCTGAGATACAAAATGAGTGATAAATACCTTGACAGAAGTTACTTTTTTATCATTTGTAGTGATCATCATCTGTTGCACACATAAAAGATTCTCAGTAAATTATCGATGACTAGTTTATTCACTAAACATTTGGCTATGATTTCTTCCAATCATTAATTTATTGGAGAATTTATAAGATTTCCTGGAAAATATGTAAATTCTGTGCTACATGAGCATATTAGTTATATATTTAGCTATAAATAAAAACTAATATTTATTTAGATTACCATAAAACAAATGTAAACATGAGGCAAATGGCTAATAGTTTTTTTTAATCAGCTGATCTATAGTTATACAAATTTATTATTATTACACAGTGCAGGTTTATTTAAAATCAAACTACTTTCCCTTTTCAGTGACTTATTTAAATCATATTTTAAGGATCCAAACATTCTAAGTAAATGCCTCGGTCCAACCTGAAGTATTGTGAATTATTTAATAGGGAAACTCTTAATAAACTCTGTTCTGACCCAGTGGTCGGAGTTAATTGGTATTCAAATCTCTCTTACTTGCTCATATACCAAGAAAAATAATCATCATTTTGCTCCTCCTCTTGAGTAGGAAACATGATGTTTAATGCTTATTCCAATTAATTATTCTCCACATCTTTAGTCTTTGTTCATATCCAGAGAAAATGTAATTGTTCTTTTTCTGCAAGTGCAATAGGACTAGAATTTGTCGCTGATTTTATGAAAATTAATTAAAAATCTGCTCAGTCTTCAACTTTAACTTTTATTTTTGTCTTCAGGCTTAGTTACTATCCATTATTTTGTTTTGGTAATAAAGATAAAGTTAGAAGTATCCTAACAGTACACATTAGAAATCATTTATTAAATTAAAAAATGGATGGCATGAAGAAAACCTAATAATATTGTCTGAAAATAATTCTGCTTTTTGTCCCCCACATTGACAGATACTCTCAGGGAAAGAACCTTGAATTCCATTTTCCTTTCCAAGGTTCTTTTTTCTGAGGTCTTAGCCTTCTAGTATTTGTTGCTTCAGGGTGTCTCGACTTCCTCTAAACAATTACATATTTTATCTAGCATTTCTCACTGTTTTTGGCAAGAATGCTTCTCTGCCATCAACTAGTGCATCCCACTAGAAGAGAACAGTTGATTGGAAGAAGTTTGACTTTTGCTGTTAGTTCAGTGGAAAGGTATTTGAAGCTCATAAGGAGAGGATAAGATTCATATTTTTAAAAATTGATCTCCCTGCTGGGTTGATACTGGAATATTCCAGGCAAGAAATAATGGTGATTTAAACCATCGTGGTAAAAGTAGAAATGAGAGAGAAATGGGTCCCCTTAGGCTATATATTAGAGGTATACAAAGTTATCATTAAGAATTAAGCAGTGCTATATACAAAGATTTATTCACAATTGCTTTACTGTAAATTAAACCAAATAACACAAAATGGAAAATAAATCAATTAGATTGTTATATTTTCATATAGTGGAATACTATATAGTCAGTAAAAGTTGTGTTTTAGAAAATTATTTGATAACATGGAGTTGTGATAAATTTAAAAACAGTAGCAAAATGTGTGTATAATATGTATGCTAGAACAATCTTCTGTTTTTCATGCCATCATGACTACCCTATGAAGCAGATTCTGTATTTATTCCCATTTCACAGATGAAGACAATCTTTACAACCTCTCCAATAGCTTGTGCATGGTGAAGCTGACATTTGAAAGCAGAACTACATTAATAATATGTATATATTATATATATGTGTATACATTTATACATCTATGTAAGCCATATTTTCATATTGAGTATATTTGTGCACTTAGGTAGTTAGATATATTTATTTATATTTTATGTCTTTGTTTTTTAAACATTTATGTATTTTAGAGAGAGAGTGAGAGTGGGGGAAGGGGCAGAGGGAGAGAATCTTCAAGCAGAATCCCTGCTGAGCGTGAAGCCCAATTCCAGGCTTGATCTCACGACCCATGAGATCATGACCTGAGCCCAAAACTAAGAAGTGGTATATATATAATATATATATTAAGAGTCAGATGCTTAATTGAGTCACCCAGGCACTCCATATGTGTGTGTTTTTTGAAGCTTTTTTTGGATATTTTACCATACAGCAAATTGTCCATACGTAAAATGCAAAATTTGGTGTTTTGCCAATGTATATTTCACCATTGACACAATTAATATAATGTCCATAAACATGAGCTCCTCTTTATAAACCCTCTCTCCTTCATTTTTATTCCCTCTCTATCACCAGGTAACCACTTACCTACTTTCTGTCAATATATATTTATTTACATTTTTTAAAATTTTATATAAATGGAATTCTATAATATATACTCTTTTCCCATTATCTTTCATTCAGCTTAATTATTTTATATTATTATTATATATATACCACCTCTTCTTTATCCATTCTTCAGTCAATGGACACTTGGGGCTGTTTCCATAATTTGGCTGTTGTAGATAATTTTACTATAAACATCAGGGTCCATGTATCCCTTTGAATTAGTATTTTTGTATCCTTTGGGTGAATACCTAGTAGTGCAATTACTGATCATAGGGTAGTTCTATTTTTAACTTTTTGAGGAACCTCTATAATGTTTTGCAGAGTAGTTGCACCAGTTTGCATTCCCACCAACGTGCAAGAGGGTTCCACTTTCTCCACATACTCACCAACATCTATTGTTTCTTGTGTTGTTGATTTTAGCCATTCTGACAAGTGTGAAGTGATATCTCATTGTGCTTTTGATTTGTATTTCCCTGATGATCAGTGATGTTGAGCATCTTTTTTTTCTGTTAGCCATCTGCCTGTCTTTGAAAAAATGTCTATTCATGTCTTCTGCCCATTTTTTAACTGCATTATTTGCTTTTTTGGGTGTTGAGTTTTATAAGTTCTTTATATGTTTTGGATGCTAACCCTTTATCAGATATGTCATTTGCAAATATCTTCTCCCATTCCAAAGGTTGCCTTTGAGTTTGGTTGATTGTTTCCTTCACTGTGCAGCAGCTTTTTATTTTGATGAAGTCCCAGCAGTTTATTTTTGTTTTTGTTTTCATTGCCTCATGATCATATCTAGTAAGAAGTTGCTATGACTGATGTCAAAGAGTTTCCTGCCTGTGTTCTCTAGGATTCTTATGGTTTCAGGGCTCACATTTAAGTCTTTCCTCCATTTTGAATTTATTTTTGTGTATAGTATAAGAAAATGGTCCATTTTCATTCTTTTGCATATACAGGTTTTCCTAACATAAATTGTTGAAGAGACTGTATTTTTCCCATTAGATATTATTTCCTGCTTCATTGAAGATTAATTGATCATGTAGTTGTGGGTTCATTTCTGGGTTTTCTCTTCTGTTCTATTGATCTATATGTCTATTTTTGTAACTTTTTTTTTAATTTTAGCTAATCTAGTGGGCATGTAGTGGGATTTTATTGTGTTATTTTGTCTTTCCCTAAGGCTAATGGTGTTCAGCAGGTTCTCATGTATTTATTTGCTGGCATAATTTTTGTTTAGTGGCTATCCAAAAAAATTTTAATTGGGTTAAAATGAGCTATAAGAGTTATTTATATACTCTAGATACAAATATTTTATAGAGCATGAGTTTTACAAGTACTTTCTAATAGTCTGTGGCTTACACTTTCATTTTCATAACATTTACATACAAGGCTTAATATATCTTCTTGGTTAAGTTGTGGTACGTTGTGTCAAGGAATTTTTGGATTTTACCTAAGTTTTTAAATTTATTGGCATAAAATAGTTCATAATCTATCTTCTATTTTTAATAACTGTGGAATCTGTGGTATTATCTTCCCTCTCACTGTTCATATTTGTAATTTGTACTGTGTTCTTTTTCTGATAAGTCTGGTTTAGGGTTTATAAATTTATTTGTCTTCTTGAAGAACCAGCTTTTGACTTCATGAAATTTTTCTATTGTTTTTCTACTTATATATCAATGAATTCACTCTATTTTAAATTATTTCCTTCCCATTGCTTACTTTGGACTTCATTTTCTCTTCTTTTGATACTTTCTTAGGGTAGAAACTAAGGTTCTTGATCTGATAACTTTCTTATTTTCTAATGTAGGTCTTTTGAGCTAAAAATTTTCTCTAGGTAGTGTTTTAATTTTTTGCCTGCTATCTTATTTTTATATCCAAATTTTTCAGCATTTAATTCTTCTTTTTTTAAAGATTT
The DNA here is from genome assembly GCF_037043125.1 of Eumetopias jubatus. Classification (NCBI taxonomy): domain Eukaryota; kingdom Metazoa; phylum Chordata; class Mammalia; order Carnivora; family Otariidae; genus Eumetopias; species Eumetopias jubatus. Next base: position 19,650,472 of record NW_028274818.1, on the reverse strand, counting down.
TATTTATTTATTTGACAGAGAGAGACACAGTGAGAAAAGGAACACAAGCAGGGGGGATGAGAGGGAGAAGCAGGCTTCCCGTGGAGCAGGGAGCCCAATGCAGGGTTCGATCCCAGGACCCCTGGGATCATGACCTGAGCAGAAGGCAGAGACTTAATGACTGAGCCACCCAGTCACCCTCAGCATTTAATTCTTAAGAAAAAGACATTTCCTTATGTAAACCCAGTATTGTTAACCCTTGAACAACACAGGTTTGAGCTGCATGGGTCCACTTAAGTATGGATTTTTTTCACAGTACAGTACTGTAAATGTATTTGCTCTTCCTTATGGTTTCTTTTTTTTATAATTTTATTTTATTATGTTAGTCACCATATATTACACCATTAGTTTTTGATGTAGTGTTCCATGATTCATTGTTTGCATATAACACTCAGTGCTCCGTGCAATAAGTACCCTCCTTAATCCCCATCACTGGGCTAAACCATCTCCCCACCTTGCTATCTTATTTTTACTTATTTTCCAGTCTTTATTTTTTTTTCCTTTTTATACCTTTTTGGATTGTTTTTTAATTCCATTATATATTCTTTGTTGGCTTATTAGCTATAACTTCTGTGTTTGTTATTTTAGTGATTTTCTTAGGGGTTTTAGTATACATATTTTGCTTATCCCAGCCTATTTTCAAATGTGACTGACAAAACTGTTGCTACTCCTTCAGTGGATGACCCCCAATGACTGTGAAGCATCAAATGTGATGACAGCCTTTTAGGAGATCAACAGCTAGCTTTTTTCAAATGCCCTGATATGGAGTGTCTGAGAGTCAATTCCATCCTCCACGCCTCTTCCTAAACTAAATATGCAAAACTTATTTAGGGAGACAGAAAATAAGAGAAAAGAACTGTATCTAGAATGAAGGCATAGGTTAAGTGATTGCCTGGTAACTTGGAAGAAAGAAAAAAAAGTCAAGCTTCTAAAAGACACAATGGAACCTGAACCCAAAGCTTCATACAAACCTTATTTTTCATCTTAGTATGATCAATTCCATTACTCTGAGCACCTGGGAATCAAATGTGTCTTTGAAATTATCCAGAACTGCCAGGGAGGCCCATAAAAGTTAAGAATCTATATCCCTTTTCCTCAAGCTGACATTATTCATTTTAAGAATTCTCTTCCAATGTTCTGGTAAGATTTTAAAAATTGCCAAGGTACCACACATATATTTTCATTTTATGGACATAAATATGGGGGTGCACATTGGCTGCTCTATGGAGGTTTCCCCTGGTTAATATTATTTCATTTGTCAGCCAACCATGACAGAAGCCAAAGGATAATCCCTTCAACCAGGGAGTGCCATGGATTCAGGACAACTCAAGCTGAACTTTGTGCCTTGGAAATCCAGCATGAGGGACCACTGGCAACCATCCAGTTCTTAAAGCCTTTCCACAGGATAGCTGGAAGGAGATTCAGTGCTGTACTTGGAACCTAGGTGATCCTTCATTGGTTTTCCCCAATAGTTCACTGAACTATTTCTGAAATTGACTAGGATATATCCAGAGGCAGATCAGAATAGACCCTTTGTCAACTCTCCTTTTATATCAGCCTGGATGCTGCTAATTCAAGCAGGAATAAAGGAAAAAAAAAAAAAGGTAAAGACTGAGAATTTCTTAAATATTAACCACTTTGCTCCTTTTGGGTGGTTCTTTATGCTGTCTCAGGTAATTTCTTCAAATACATACCCTGATCTGTATCTGAAGTATTGAGTGGAAAACGGATCTCTGGAGCTATATTTTTGTGTAGCTGTCTCTTCTGCAATACTCTGTATTGGGAACTCAAGTCACCTTGGCTTTCCATTTCCTGGCTATGTCTCCTTAGCTCAGGAAGACTAGCAGATGCCACTTGTGTTCCTTCTGTCTACATTGTGGCCAAGAAATTTTCTCTGACAGAAAGTTGGGGTAATTGTTGGGCTCCCTCAATTGTTTTCTGCCTCTCAGGGACCGTTCTTCTGAGCAGCCTGGTGTTCAATGTCTGAAAACTGCAGTTTCAATTTTTTGCCTGGGTATTTCATTTCTTCCAATTGGATTATTAATCTGGTCCCCTTTACTTCATCTTGTCTAGAGGTAGAATTCAGTATATTTCATTTTTAAATCCTTTTCTTTTCCTGTAAATGCCAAATTTTCTATAATGTGCAGATTTTGGTTTACAAACTAAAGAAAGGAATAACTATCACTTAAAAATAAGTATATATACCGGAGAGGGGTGTGTGTGTGTGTGTGTGTGTGTGTGTGTGTGTGTGTGTGTGTGTGTGTGTGTTTATGTGTGTGTGTGTGTGAGAGAGAGAGAGAGAGAGATAATAATCGTTCAGGAAGAAATGTTCAATAAAATAAAAAAACAATTTACAAAGAAATAATTTTCAAAATGAATGTCTTATTTTGCAAATGTTGGCTATGTATATTCTTTCAGCTTCTACATATGGACTTGAAAATGTTACAGAACAATGTTTCTAAAATGACAAATGATTAAATTAATCTTTAACCTTAATAGGTAACACTGTGTCACTAAATTATTTTTAATGCATTTTGGATGCTCTATATAAATATTGACTAATTTGGAGTCTTTCTAAATTTTCCTTTTTGGGTTTTGTTAATTTTAGGTTTGCTGCCTGCCAAATTAGGGAAATTCAGTCCAGGAAAATGCTACCTATTTTATTTTGCCTTGATTTTTAAGTAGTATGAGTTCTGAAGAATTAATAAAAGACTCTTCACTGTACATTCTTCATATTATGTTCCCCTCAAGGAATACTTTATATTCATAAAATATCCCATTATTGCTTTTGAATTTGGAATCTTTCACATTTGTCACATTTTCAGATAAACTATCCCTTTGGATATTCTCTAAGACAAATCCTTTTACAATAAGAATGCTGAATACCCATTGTTTTCCTAGACTCTTCTGTCCTGCTGGAAAAAAAATATAGCATGTACTAAAATTACAGGCATATGAAAATCATCACTGACTTTAAGTCTTAGATACTCGGTATTCTCATGGAAAAGCATCAGGTTCCCATCCATTCTCACTAGTGATTATCAGGGTTTTTGCTTTTGTTTTTAATTTAATTTGTCACTTATCCTGTTAGGATTGCAGGGTCTGGATCTGCATACTTTTGTGTTCAAAATATCATTTTGACAGTTATAACCTGTAACCTCAGACAAGTAATTTAGCTATTGTGTGCCTCTCTTACCTTTTCTATGTAATGGGAGAAAATAATGATATCTAGTAAATGAAGATTACAAGTTGAAACCTTGATAGAGGGCTATGATGATGAACTGCATTATTACATAGTGAAAGCTTGAGTGTTGTAGACGCTGCTGGCAGTCCTTGGCTTGTGACCCTCTATCACTATCTCACAGCCCACACCTTAGCATCTCCCTGACTCTGCTTCTATTGTCATACCCCTTGACCACAGCAAGGACACAACTGCTTTTAGGGACCCATGTGATCAGAGTGACTTTACCTGGATAATATAGGATAATCTCTCTAGTTCAAAGTATTTAATTAGTTATACAAAGTCCCTTTTGCCCTGTCAGGTGACATATTTGTAGTTTTCAGGAATTAGGATGTGGACATTTTGAGGGGAGTCACATTTTACCTACCACATTTAGTTCTTCTGTTCTTTTATTCTTTCCTATGAATTTAAGGAGCAGGTTTTGAAATTTTTCACACATCAAAGAAGGTGTATATTAGAATCATATTCAAAATACTTTGGGAGAGTTCCAAAATGGAGGAAAGACAATCCTGTGTTAGGAAATAGTTGATATTTCTGGGCTCCTTTCTAAACACTGAGTGATGGTTGAGGAGTATTGTGAATGGCTGCTTCAACTATCTTTCAGCATAAAGGCAGGGGAATTGTGCAAAAGCCAGTATGGATATTATGGGCTGAGTTGTGTTTGCCCTAAAATTCATATGTTGAAGCCCTAACCTCCAGTACCTAGAATGTGACTACCTTTGGAGATAAGGTCTTTGAAAAATCAATTAAGTTAGGGTGGGCCCAAATCCAGTCTGACTGGTATCCTTCTTAGAAGAGGAAGTAATGGGTGCAGTCATGTACATACATAGAGGAGAAACCATGTGAGGATACAGCAGGAAGGCAGTCATCTACAAGGCAAGAAGATCTTAAACTTCTAGCCTCTAGAACTGTGAAAAATTAAATTTCTCTTGTTTAAGCCACCCAGTCCTTGGTATTTTGTATTTTGTTATGGCAGCCCTAGCAAACTAATACAGATATGAAGTAAAATAAACAGCTCTTTGGAATAAAATTTGCTGCAATTGGTTTTGAAAAGCAACTAGGAATTAAATGTTAAAGTTTACAATATTGCAGTCGATAACTTATAACTTGACAATTCCATTCACCAACGTATGCCCCCCGCCCCGAATGCTTGCACATGTGAAAACGGGATGCATTTACAATAATGTACATATGATGTATTCCTCATATCATTTGAATCTTGGCTCAAAAGTCATAATCCCTATGTGGCCTTCCCCAACCAACCAATGTAAAATTGTATTGTCCCCTTACCCCTATCCAACTCTGGCACAGTAGTGATGAGCTCCTAATATGCTATGTCACTGATTTATTTTGTTGACTATGTATTCCATCTTACATGAGAATGTAAGCTTTTATGGGCTGTGATTTTGTTTTGCTTTGTTTTGTTTCACTGTTTATCCCCAAATCCAAGGAAAGTGATTGCAGGTGTGAGTTTCTTTAACAATTGAGAGTATTGCATTTGCTAGTAACTGGGGAGTGAAAGTTAAAAAACATTTCACTGAATCAGACTAGCAAATATTGACAAATATTAAGGATGCATAATACATCCACGTTCTGATTGAAATAGGAACTCTGTTAGATTGCTAGTGAGAGTGAAAATTTTTACAACTACTCTGTACATCAAATTGGGAGTATTAGTATAATTGAAAATACAAATACCCTAAGATTGAGCAATCTTATGACAGGTATTTCCTTTTAAGAAATTCTCACTGTGTTAAATGAGACAGGAAAAAGAGTTTACCAGAGAAAACTGCCTAAGAATCAATCACTTAGAAAACTGATGAATAAAATATAATATTTCTCACAACGACAGAATAATGTATAGTGATTAGAGTGTACTAGATCGACTTGAAATATCATAAACAGTTCTATGAAGACACTTGTGAATAGAGGAGAAATAAGTTGTGGCATGGTATCTTAAATATACCATTAATTTGAAAAATATAGAAACATAAAAAATTATGTTCTTAGATATGTACATATAAAAGCAAGAATGTAAAAATATGCATTAACTTTATCATTGGGAATAAAGAGGAATATAAATGTATCAGTAATGTCTCCCTTCTTTTATTTGTCACTGAAATTATTACAGTGTGCTGAGTATTATTCTTTGGACCCTCCAGATTACTCTCTATCCTTACCACACTACTCTGCGTCGTAGTTGGCTGATATTTACTTGTCATATCAATGGATGTATTTGCCATCCCTTGCCTTCTCTTTCGGTTTGGCCAAGACAAAGAATTGGCAAGTGATTGGGTTGCCTGTCCTGCCCTTAATGCATCTGCCAGGAACACCTTTTCAGAGCTCACTGAAGGAGTATTTATGGCCATGGTATTCCATACTACTTTTTGTCTGAGTAGATAACTCGTTTTTCAACAATTAAAATTAGACTGTGAGCCGGCATCAATTGTGCTTACCTATACCCTGTAATACTGAAGCAGTTAAATTTTTGTACCAGTGGATTTTCTATTGAATATTCAATTATGATATTGCTGGGAAGCAACACCTTGTGGTTTTAAATTTCCACATTATAAGATAGTTCATATAATCTGAATCAATGATAAATAAATTGTGATTTTTGAATATTTTTCTATATTTCCCCCTTTTTAAACCTAACCAATTTGCGTTCTTCTATATCTTTCAAATAATCCACTTGCAAAATTGCATTTCATTTCCCTCTTACTGACTTTTGTCGCTGCTGATTTAGACCTTATATTACCAAGGTACATATCAACTGTTAATAAATTGGAAATTAAAATCACCCCTATTCCACAAGATTAAAAGGTCAAAAGGGGGATTAACTGGATGGACTGTGTCATTGATTATAAATTTCAAGAGGGAACAAGAAACAGAATGTCTGATACATGAGCCAGGCATGGAGAACTGCTCTGACCTTAAGCAGACAGAGCATCAGCTGTATTTCCCTCACAAGTCCCAGCACAGGTGATGTGGTGACCTCCAAGCCTTAACTGTGTAAACTCCTCTATTCCAGGTATCTATGTCTCCTGTGAATTCCCCTCTTACATTCTTTTCCCCTGACCTACGTGTGGTATCTCTTCCTCTAGTTATTCATAACTGGGTCATCTCAGCATCTCTTTTTTTGTTCTTTCAGCCATCCAATAATTGCTTAATCAGTTATCTATAGTATAATTATCTCTCTCGGAAATACCTGGCATTATTCTTCCTTTCTGATTGGACCTTAATAAATATACTTGTGAATCCATTGTTAAACTGTTAATTATTTCCCTAGTAGGAATCATGAAATTATTCAACTATTTTTTTTGAAATTGTGCAGTGATTACAATTCCTTTTAATGCACTAATATGAACCTTAAGCCTTGTCTTACAAGTGTGCTTATAATGGCATAATTGTCTCAGAGTCTGGAGGAAACATTAAATATGGCTGCTGTGAGTCAGCTACTTTTGCAGATACCAGATTTTATGATACAATCTCCACTAGAATTAAAAGTATGTTAAAAAATTCCACCAAAGTGTTTTTTTCTGAATATAAACAGTTTTATTAAGTTTCTATGTCAGAATCTAAAACTGCCTTGAAATGCCATGATTTTCATGACAATACCTTGATTTATATGTCTATAAAATATATATTTCATGGGAAATTTGCACTGTTACTCCAGAAGTTACTCATTATATTAATGCATCCATACCATATGTAACACAATCAGAAACCACTTTGTATGAAATCATTGACTTGAAAATCACATCTGCTGCCTTAAAATCGAATATAATGTAAAATATACATCTGTTTATGCCTAGGATGTGACCAGAAGTTCCTAATTAAGAATCTACACTAAATATATAAAGCTCATGCAACAAAACCATCTAGAATATAGTAAATTGCTCAAATTGGTAGGCAATATGCTTATTTTTATCACAAAAGTCAACTGCATTAGCAGTGGACTAAAACTATATACTGAAATATCTGGATATTACCTAACATCTATGTTCCTTAATTTTATTGTATGTAAAATGAGGATAATAAACTACTCAGATCATTGGTTTAATGTTAAGATTGATTAAGTGAAGTTATGTAAAGTACTAAGACTGCTGGTGTCTGGTATTTAGTAAGGATTAACTTTTTTAAGCATTTATTATTACTAAGGTTAATATTCTTTTCACTACCATTACTGCTGTAACTAAACAAAATAACATTCATTTACTTGAGCACTGTACAATATGATTTCACTGATATGTGGAATTTAAGAAACCAAACAAACAAGGAAAGGTAAAAAAAGAGAGAGAGACAAACTGAGAAACAGACTCTTAACTATAGAGAACAAACTGATGGTTACCAGAAGGGAGTTGGGTAAGGGGATGGGTTAAATAGGTGATGGGGATTCAGCATGAACTTGTGATGAGCACTGGGAATTGTATGGAAGTGTTGAATCACTAGGTTGTAAACTTGAAATTAATATTACACTATATGTTAACTAATGGGAATTTATTTATTTATTTATTTAATTTTATATAGAGAGAGAACACAAGAGTGAGCAGGGGGGTGGGGAAGAGCAAAGGGAGAGGGAGAGACAGAATCCCAAGCAGGCTCCATGATCAGCGCACAGCCCGACAGGGAGCTCAGTGCCATGACTCTGAGATCATGACCTGAGCCAAACTCAAGAGTTGGATGCTTAACCAACTGAGGCACTCAAGCACTTTTAACTAACAGAAATTTAGATAAAAACTTTAAAAGAAGAATATCTTCTAAACTTTCATCATCTCATTTCCCTAAAGAAAACATCAGACTTAACATATATTATAGATGCCTTGACAGAAGCAGTGGAATAAATTTGTTTTTTAAAAATAATGTCTCCTGGGGTGCCTGGGTGGCTCAGTCATTAAGCATCTGCCTTCGGCTCAGATCGTGATCCCAGGGTCCTGGGATTGAGCCCTACATCGGGCTCCTTGCTCAGCAGGAAGCCTGCTTCTCCCTCCCCACTCCCCCTGCTTGTGTTCCCTCTCTCACTGTCTCTCTCTCTGTCAAAAAATAAATAAAATCTTAAATAATATAAAATAAAAATATCTCCTATTAGTATGTATCTCTAAGTTCAACAATAATTCTAAGTCCTACTGAATTATTAAAGAGGTTCTGTACTATATTGAGACTAAACATATATGTGTCCCTTCAAACATACAAATAAAGACCTAGAAGTATGGAGAATACCTATTATGAGAAGTGGAAACACTGATGTATGTAGATAAACTTGGTTGCCCATAAAATAAACAAGAGCCTCTTCTACCTTAATAACCAAATCCCAGTTGGAGCAGTGGAAGGGGTGGACAATAATTTATTCAATTAAAAACTCAGTCTTCCAACACTTTAACATTCATTCTTGACCTTGTGCTATAAATCTAATGAGATGGTAAGCACAGTCATCCAATGAAGTTTGTTTAAATGAGCCAAGTTAGCTACCATGCACTTTCTTAGCATTCGTTTTTTCATTGTTCTCAATCAAGATGTGCATTTACAGGAAATGGAGAAGAAAAAACAAACAAGCAAAAACAATACCAGTATAATTCTACAAATATATTAGTGAATAAGGTAGGTAGAATTCCAAAATATCTTCCCCCAAGATTCCCTGTCTTAATTCCTGGAACTATGAATATGATGAGATGTTATATCCATGAGTATATTACATGAAAAGAAGAAATTCATAAAAGTAATTAAGGTTGCTAATCAGTTGAATTTGATATTATCAAAAGGAAGATTCTTCAGGTAGGCACAATCAAATTGCATCAGTCCATTAAAAGCTTAGTTCTCTTCAGCCCACCAAAAACTGAATTTCTCTGCTTCTATTTTGTAGTAGAGATTTCTGTTTTCTTCTTAAATATTTAAAATTATTTATCAGTGAACTATTGGACTTTGTACTTTTATATTATTTTTAAATTGTGGTTTTTATATATTATGCTTATAAATATATAATTAGATATTTGATATTATTCAGTTTTAAACTCAATTTTTATATATTCCGGATACAAGTCTCTTATCAGAGATGTTATTTTCAAATATTATTTTCCATTCTGTGGATTTTCTTTCCACTTTATTGATGATAGTGTTTGCAGAATTTTTTTAATATTTGATGTGTAATTTATCTTTTTTTGTGTATGACTTGTGTTTTTATTATTTTTTGTCAACAATTACCTAATAGAAGGCCACAAATATTTAATCCTATACTTGCTACAAAGAGTTTTATGTTTTTAACTTACATTTAATCTGTCATCCATTCTGAGTTAATTTTCATTTATGGTGTTTAAAAGCATCCCAACTTTATCATTTTGTGTGTAGATACCCAGTTTTCCTAGCACCATTTGTTGAAAAGATTATTTTTCATAACCTTATTGCTTGAAGCACAATTATTGAAAATCAGTGACCATAAATGTAAGCATTTATTTATAGACTTGGAATTCTATCCCTTTATTCTATACATCTATAATTATGTCAGTACCACACCATTGTTAAGTAATAAGTCTTTGTACTTTAGTTTTGAAAATGAGAAGTTTAAGCCCAACATTTTTCTCATTTTTTAAGATCAGTTGGGCTCTTCTGAATAACTTGTGTTTCCAAATCAATTCTAGGGTTCAACTTGTCAATTCATTTTTTTCAAAGATTTTATCCTTCCGAGAGAGAGAGGGGAAGAGAGAGAGAGGAAGGAGAACCAGCAGGGGAAGGGAGAGGGAGAAGCAGACTCCCCAGTGAGCAGGGAGCCAGATTTGGGCCCAGATCCCAGGACCCCAAGATCATGACCTGAGCTGAAGGGAAACGCTTCACCAACTGAGCCACCCAGGCGCCCCCAACTTGTCAATTTCTATGAAAAAGACAGCTGGGATATTCATAGGGATTGCATTGAATCAGTAGATCTATTTGGGGAATATTTCCATCTTAATATTAAGTCTTCTGATCCATAAACACCCTATGTCTTTCGATTTACTTCTATCACCTTTATTCTTTTAATGTTTTATAGATTTTAGTATGTAAGTCCTGTATTTTTTTAGTTAAATTTATTTTAAGTATATTATTTTTTCAGATGTTATTTTAAATTCAATTATTTCCTTCTCATTTTCAAATGTCTGTTGATTGTGTATAGAAATACAATTAATGTCTTATGCAAGCATACCTTGGAGATATTGCAGGTTTGGTTCCAGACCACTGCAATAAAGCAAACTTCACAATTAAAGCAAGTCAAATGAATTTGTTTTGGTTTCCCAATGAATATAAAAGTTATGTTTACACTATATTGAAGTCTATTAAGTGTGAAACAGCCTATGTCTAAAAAAAAGCAATGTACATACCTTAATTAAAAAACACTTTATTATTAAAAAGAATGCTAACCATCACCTGAGCTTTCAGCAAGTTGTAGTCACTGATCCCAGATCATAACAAATATAATAACAATGAAAAAGTTTGAAATATTATAAGAATTGTCAGGATGTGAGATGGAGACACAAAGTGAGCAGATGCTATTGGAAAAAATGGTGCCAATAGACTTGCTTGGTGCAGGGTTGCCACAGACCTTCAATTTGTAAAAAATGCAGTGTCTGTGTTTTATTCCCACTCGCTCCATGTTTTATGTATATGATGTCACACTTCACTCCTTTTATTTTGTGAATACCTTGTTTGATTTTATAGTTATAACTGATTTTACTGCCTTTGTGCTTTAACCTCCATATTGGTTTTATAAATGATTAATGTACTACTTTTATTGTTTGTATTTACCCGTGATATTTTTTTTCTTTCCCAATTTTCTTCCTCCTAATTATGGCCTTTTCTTTCCATTCAAAGAATACCCTTTAACATTTCTTGTAAGGCTAGTTTAGTCCTTTAACTTTTGATTTTTGGTGAAAATCTTTCTCTCTCCTAATTTGAATGATAGCCTTGCTGGATAGGGTATTCTTGGCTGCAGTCTTTTGTTGTTATTGTTGGTTTGCTGCTTGCTTGCTTGTTTGTTTGTGGGTGTTTTGGTTTTATTTTTGTCCCCCTTTCAGCACTTTGAATATATCATGCCACTCACTTCTGACCTGCAAAGTTTCTTCTGAAAAGTCAGCCATAGCTTTACAGGGTTTCCCTCGTCCATAACTGTTTTGTTCTGTTTTCTCTTGCTGCCTTTAAAATTCTCTCTTTATCACTCATTTTAATTATTGCATGTCTTGGCATGAACCTCCTTGGGTTGATTTTGTTGGGGACTCTCTGTACTTCTGTGATCTGGATTTTCATTTTCTTTCCCAGATTAGGAAAGTTTTCAGCTATTATTTCTTTAAGTAAATGTCTGCCCCCTTTCCTCTCTCTTCTCTTCTGGAATCCCTATAATGCAAATGTTATTGTGCTTCATGATGTTGTTGATTAACCTTAGTCTATTCTCATTTTTTATTAGTCATTTTTTTTTCTTTTTTATGTTCAACTTGGTTGCTTTCCATTACTGTGTCTTCCAGCTCACTGATCCATTCTTCTACTTCCTCTAATCTATGATTGTTTCCCTCTAGTGTATTTTTTTTAAAGATTTATTTATTTATTTGAGAGAGAAAGTGAGAGAGAGTGTGGAGGACAGGCAGGGAGAGAGAGAAAGAGAATCTCAAGCAGACAAACTGCTGAGCTCAGAGCCCGATGAAGGGCTCCATCCCACCACCCTGAGATCATGACCTGAGCCGAAATCAAGAGTTAGTCATTTAACTGATGAGCCACCAGGTGCCCCTCCCTCTAATGTATTTTAATTTCACTTACTGAGTTCTTCATCTCTGATTTGTTCTTTTTTTTTCTTTTCCTATCTCTTTGTTGAAGGTCTCACTGAGATCCTCCACTCGTTTCTCAAATCCAGTAAGTATCTTTATGACCATTATTTTGAATTCTCTATAAGGCATTTTACTTACCTCCATTTCATTTAGCTCTTTCTGTGATTTTGTTCTGTTCCATTTGGGATGTATTTCTCTATCTCCTCATTTCGTCTATCTCTCTGTGTTTGTTTCTACATATTAGGAAAGTCAGCTATGTCTCCTGATCTTCAAAGTGGTGGACTTATGAAGAAGAGATCCTATATACCCTGTAGTGCAGTGCCCCCTGTTCAGTAGAACCAGGTGCCTCAGGGGTGTCTCCTCTGTATGTTATGTGTACTATACTGCTATGGCTTAGCCACACTTGCCTTCGGTCCAGTTGGCTGCAATGGCCCTCTTGGCCTTTGTGGGTTTTGTCTCTATGTTATTAAGGGACCAATGTGGGGTTGCCTTGGTCTAATTGTTTGGTCAGACCAGATGCCTGCCATTAGCCCATTTGCAGGGCTGTTTTCATGTAGAACTGCAGGGCACTCTTCATGCATTGTCCCTGATAGGCCTTCATTAATCAGAGGGGCCTGCAGTTAGACCAGGTGGCTGCCCCTAGCCTGTCTTTTGGGTTTGCAATGACCTTAAACTACAAGGCTCTCTCCTTATTTGCCTCTTTGAGGTTTATGTGGATGAGCAGGGCCAACAGTCAGATCATATGTCTGCCTGCAGCCTACTGCTGGGGCTGTAGTCAAACTGCTGTGTGTGGTTATCTTTCCCTCTCCCCAGAGCAGGAGTCACTATGGAGTGGCACTGGTTGCTGTCAGGGCTGCTTGAAGAAGGAGCCACATAAGGAGCCACATTGGAGGGACTCTTGCCAACAGAGGTGGGTTGAATAGGGCAAGTCCGTAGGAGAGCACAAGGACATGGCACAGTGTTAACAAGCTAGGTGGAAAGTGTTAAAGCTTATTCCTGCAGATGTCTGAATATCTAGGCTAGTAGTGGTGGGGGGCTGGGGGAATGGCACCCACACACCTTTCATTCTTGGAGAAGTATTCTAAAGATACTTGTCCCTCCAGCACACGTTCTAACATTAGTAAATAAACCTTCCTGTATACCTCAGGCACTTTTTAAACTACTGCTTCTATGCTGCATCTCAGCGGGGTTCTTTATTATGCTGTCCTTTTAAGGGTGGGGACTCGGTTTCCTATTGCCCTGTGGCTCTCCAACAGCTAATTCCCCTGCTTTTTAAAGTTCCTGGAGTTAAGCCCCACTGACTGTAAAAACTCACAAGATCAAGCCCATTGGTTCTCAAAGCCAAATTTATGAGGATTTGTCTTCCCATGGCCCCTGGGCCTGAGGTATCTGGTGTGAGATCTGTCTGCTCCTCTTCCTTCTCCATGTTTGTGGTGTTCCTCCCATTTGTGGTCAGTATTTCTGGGAGTTTGGTTTCCAACCATGTCTGCCCCTCCTACCCTTTTCTATGCGGTCTCCTCTGTATGGGTAACTCTGAAGAATCTGTTTTGCCCATCTCTGTGTTTTTTCTGGGTTAGTTGCACTGATACAGCTGTTATCTAGGTGTAACATGGGATGAGGTGAGTTTAGGATCCTCCTATTCTGCCATCTTCTCAGGCTCCTAGACATCCACAGTGGGCTGGGGCAGGGACTGGCTGAACCCAGGAGGAGAGCATAGGTGTTCGTCTTTTGAATGTCTTCTTCCTCCCTTGTTTTTAGTCATGAAGTTTGATTTCTGCCTGTTTGATTTTAATCGATGAGGTCCCTTTTTCTGCAATGTTTTCTCATTTTACCTATGTCCGAGGTTTTGTTTAAAAAATTGTAGAGGCTCCATATTATGTTCTCTTCCTTCTTAGAGACCTCAACATCCTCTCTGCTAAACAAACAGAGGGGTTATCTTAATCTCCTGACGGACTCTATTGATTTAAAGCTGGATTAGAGCCCTCAAAATCCTCAAGACTGAGCTTCTAATTCTCCAGGATTTTAAACCAAGAACCTGATATTTTCTGCAGTGTCCCCCACTTGAACAGGTTCAGAAATCAAATATTTGATTCAACTACCTGTCCCATATCTCAATTCTGATTATCAGTGGATTTCTGCTATGTTCTGCTTCTCTGCCCTATAGTTGCAGGGTTGGGCAAACAAACCTATGGAGAGAAGTATCTATATCCTTGAGGTTTCCTGAGCCTTTGCCAAAGATTCTGCTGGTTGTTTTCTTTTTCCCCACAAGAACCATTTGTGGGTACAAAGCCCAAATTTTCAGCCACCTGAATGGGCCCAGGATAAAAGCAGCTGCAGAAGCTCAGTTCTCCATCTGAAGATTTATCCCTTTCTCCAGTCTTAGTTCCTACCATGCTTTCTGTAGTTTCTCTGTCCTCAAATAATGCATTCTAGTTATTGTCTGCCAGATAACTTGTTTGCTGCCACCTACTTCATCAAAAGAAGGGATTTAATATAATGAATTTGGTACTATAAATATATCAGAGATACTGAAAGAGTGGTCTGTATGCTTGTATCTAGAGAAAATACAAATCCAACAGTACTACTCGGACTCTCCCCAGGGCAGCTGTTACCTCTTTCACAAGATAGTTGGAAAATCAAACTGAGGTCACTGAAGATAACTGACTTAAAGAACATCACACCATAAACACAATCAGGACACCAGGAATGTGAGGAGAACACCAATGCTCTGGACCGAACTGTAGCTACTAACTAAACACTGGCTTGCTACTGCCAGCAGATAACCCAAACCATCTCATGACTGTTTGCCAGAGGCATTAGTCATAGCCGCAGACAGTTAGCCTATGTTTCACTTTGGCTTTCTTAATCTTAAGGGAGTGTTTTGGAAAATGTACTAAGAAGGAAATCTACACAATAGTGTAGCCTGTTGTTACTCCATTTGAGATGAATAATGTTGGGGCACCTGGCTGACTCAGGTGGTAGAGCATGTGGCTCTTGACCTCAGAGTTGTGAGTTTGAGCCCATGTTGAGCGTGGTGCCTACTTAAAAAAATAATATGAATAATGTTACTTCATAATTAAAAACTAAAAAATAATATACTCCTTTCTCTTTCTCCAATTTTTAAAGGTTGATATTCTATCAAAATGTTTCTACCATTTTAAGTATATATTATTTAATATAATATTAAATACATTATATATAAATATATAATATATTACAATTAAATATGTTATATAGTAAATTATAATATATTATAAATATAAATATGTAATCCTTTTATAAACCAATTTTAATGTGATAATTTTTATCACTTAACCTTTTTTTTAATTATATTATGTTAATCACCATACATTACATCATTAGTTTTGGATGTAGTGTTCCATGATTCATTGTTTGCATATAACACCCAGTGCTCCATTCAGTACGTGCCCTCTTTAATACGCACCACCAGGCTAACCCACACCCCCACTCCCTAACACTCCAGCAACCCTCAGTTTGTTTCCTGAGATTAAGAATTCCTCATGTCAGTGAGATCATATGATACATGTCTTTCTCTGATTGACTTATTTCGCTCAGCATAATACCCTCCAGTTCAATCCATGTCATTGCAAATGGCAAGATTTCATTCCTTTTGATGGCAGTATAATATTCCATTGTGTATATATACCACATCGTCTTTTTCCATTCATCTGTTGATGGATATCTTGGCTTTTTCCACAGTTTGGCTATTGTGGACATTGTTGCTATAAACATTGGGGTGCACATACCCCTTCAGATCCCTACATATGTATCTTTGGGGTAAATACCCAGTATTGCAATTGCTGGGTCATATGGTAGCTCTATTTTCAACTTTTTGAGGAACCTCCCATACTGTTTTCCAGAGTGGCTACACCAGCTTGCATTCCCACCAACAGTGTAGGAAGGTTCCCCTTTCTCCGCATCCCCGCCAACATCTGTCGTTTCTTGACTTGTTAATTTTGGCCGTTCTGACTGGTGTGAGGTAATATCTCATCCGGGTTTTGATTTGGATTTCCCTGATGCCGAGCACTGTTGAGCACTTCATGTGTCTGTTGGCCATTTGGATGTCCAACATTGGACATTTGGAAAAGTGTCTGTTCATGTCTTCTGCCCATTTCTTGATCGGATCATTTGTTCTTTGGGTGTTGAGTTTGATAAGTTCTTTATAGATTTTGGATACTAGCCCTTTTTCTGATATGTCATTTGCAAATATTTTCTCCCATTCTGTCGGTTGTCTTTTGGTTTTGTGGACTGTTTCTTTTGCTGTGCAAAAGCTTTTTATCTTGATGAAGTCCCGATAGTTCATTTTTGCCCTTGCTTCCCTTGCCTTTGGCAATGTTTCTAGGAAAAAGTTGCTGTGGCTGAGGTTGAAGAGGTTGTTGCCTGAGTTCTCCTTTAGGATTTTGATGGACTCCTGTCTCACATTTAGGTTTTTCAAACATTTTGAGTCTATTTTTCTGTGTGGTGTAAGGAAATGGTCCAGTTTCATTCTTCTGCATGTGGCTGTCCAATTTTCCCAACACCATTTGTTGAAGAGACTCTTTTTTCCATTGGACATTCTTTCCTGCTTTGTTGAAGATTAGTCGACCATAGAGTTGAGGGTCCATTTCTGGGCTCTCTATTCTGTTCCATTGAGTTGTGTGTCTGTTTTTGTGCCAGTACCATGCTGTCTTGATGATGACAGCTTTGTAATAGAGCTGGAAATCCGCAATTGTGATGCCACCAGCTTTGCTTTTCTTTTTCAGTATTCCTCTAGCTATTCGATGTCTTCTCTGGTTCAATACAAATTTTATGATTATTTGTTCCATTTCTTTGAAAAAAGTGGATGGTATTTTGATGGAGATTGCATTGAATGTGTAGATTGCGCTAGGTAGCATTGACATCTTCACAATATTCTTCTAATCCAAGAGCATGGAATGTTTTTCCATTTCTTTGTGTCTTCCTCAATTCCTTTCATGAGTATTTTATAGTTTTCTGAGTACAGATCCTTTACCTCTTTGGTTAGATTTATTTCTAGGTATCTTATGGTTTTGGGTGCAATTGTAAATGGGATCAACTACTTAATTTCTCTTTATTCTGTCTTGTTGTTGGTGTATAGGAATCCCACTGATTTCTGTGCATTGATTTTATATCCTGCCACTTTACTGAATTCCTGTATGAGTTCTAGCAGTTTTGGGGTGGAGTTTTTTGGGTTTTCCACATAAACTATCATATCATCTGCAAACAGTGAGAGTTTGACTTCTTCTTTGCCAATTTGGATGCCTTTGATTCCTTTTTGTTGCTGATTGCTGTGGCTAGGACTTCTAATAATATGTTGAATAGCAGTGGTCATAGTAGACATCCCTGCCGTGTTCCTGACCTTATGGGGAAAGCTCTCAGTTTTTCCCCATTGAGAATGATATTCGCTGTGTGTTTTTCATAGATGGCTTTTATGATATTGAGGTATGTATACCCTCTACGCCTATACTCTGAAGAGTTTTGATCAAGAAAGGATGCTGTATTTTGTCAAATGCCTTTTCTGCATCTATTGAGAGGATCATATGATTCTTGTTCTTTCTTTTATTAATGTATTGTATCACATTGATTGATTTGCGGATGTTGAACCAAACTTGCAGCCCAGGGATAAATCCCACTTGGTCATGGTGAATAATCCTTTTAATGTACTGTTGGATCCTATTGGCTAGTATTTTGGTGAGAATTTTTGCATCCATGTTCATCAAGGATATTGGTCTGTAATTCTCCTTTTTGATGGGATCTTTTCTGTTTTTGGGATCAAGGGAATGGTGGCCTCATAAAACGAGTTTGGAAGTTTTCCTTCCATTTCTATTTTTTGGAACAGTTTCAGGAGAATAGGTATTCATTCTTATTGAAATGTTTGGTGGAACTCCCCTGGGAAGCCCTCTGGCTCTGGGCAATTTTTTGTTGAGAGATTTTTTATTACTGCTTCAATTTCCTTGGTTATAGGTCTGTTCAAGTTTTCTATTTCTTCCTGGTTCAGTTCTGGTAGTTTGTACATCTCTAAGAATGCTTCCATTTCTTCCAGATTATCTAATTTGCTGGCATATAGTTGCTCATAATATGTTCTTATAATTGTTTGTGTTTCTTTGGTGTTGGTTGTGACCTCTCCTCTTTCATTCATGATTTTGTGGATTTGGGTCATTTCTCTTTTCTTTTTGATAAGTCTGGCCAGGGGTTTATCAATCTTGTTAATTCTTTCAAAGAACCAGCTCCTGGTTTCATTGATCTGTTCTACTGTTCTTTCGGTTTCTATTTCATTGATTTCTGCTCTGATCTTTATTATTTCTCTTCTCCTGCTGGGTTTAGGCTTTATTTGCTGTTCTTTCTCCAGCTCCTTTAGGTGTAGGGTTAGGTTTTGTATTTGAGACCTTTCTTGTTTCTTGAGAAAGGCTTGTATTGCTATATACTTTCCTCTTAGAACTGCCTTTGCTGCATCCCAAAGATTTTGATCAGTTGTGTTTTCATTTTCATTGGTTTCCATGAATTTTTTTAATTCTTCTTTAATTTCCTGGTTAACCCATTCATTCTTTAGTAGGATGCTCTTTAGCCTCCATGTATTTGAGTTCTTTCCCACTTTCCTCTTGTGATTGAGTTCTAGTTTCAAAAGCCTTGTGGTCTGAAAATATGCTGGGTATGATCCCAGTCTTTTGGTCTGTTGAAGGCCTGATTTGTGACCTAGGATGTGATCTATTCTGGAGAATGTTCCATGGGCACTATAGAAGAATGTGTATTCTGTTGCTTCGGGATGGAATGTTCTGAATATATCTGTGAAGTCCATTTCATCCAGTGGGTCATTTAAAGTCTTTATTTCCTTGTTGATCTTTTGTTTAGATGATCTGTCCATTTCAGGGAAGAGGTTGTTAAAGTCCCCCGCTATTACTGTATTATTGTCAATGTGTTTCTTTGCTTTTGTTATTAAGTGGCTTATATAATTGGCTGCTCCCATGTTAGTGGTATAGGTATTTACAATTGTTAGATCTTCTTGTTGGATAGACACTTTAAGTAGGATATAGTGTCCTTCCTCATCACTTGTTATAGTCTTTGGTTTAAAATCTAATTTGTCTGATATACGATTGCCACCCCAGCTTTCTTTTGGTGTCCATTAGCATGATAAATGGTTTTCCACCCCCTCACTTTCAATCTGGGGGTATTTTTAGGTCTAAAATGAGTCTCTTGCAGACAGCATATCGATAGGTCTTGTTTTTTTATCCTATCTGATAGACTGTGTCTTTTGATTGGGGCATTGAGCCCATTTACATTCAGGGTAACTATTGAATGATATGAATTTAGTGCCATTGTATTGCCTTTAAGGTGACTGTTACTGTTTATTGTCTGTGTTCCTTTCTGGTCTGTGTTACTTTTAGGTTCTCTCTTTGCTTAGAAAACCCCTTTCACTATTTCTTGGAGGGCTGGTTTCGTGTTTGCAAATTCCTTTAGTTTTTGTTTGTCCTGGAAACTTTTATCTGTCCTTCTATTTTCAATGACAGCCTAGCTGGATATAGTATTCTTGGCTGCATATTTTTCTCATTTAGTGCTCTGAATATATCATGCCAGTCGTTTCTGGCCTGCCAGGTCTCTGTGGATAGGTCTGTTGCCAATCTCATGTTTCTACCATTGTGGGTTACAGATCTCTTGTCTCGAGCTGCTTTCAGGATTTTCTCTTTGTCTCTGAGACTCATAAGTTTTACTATTAGATGTTGGGTTGTTGACCTATTTTTATTGATTTTGATGGGGGTTCTCTGTTCCTCCTGGATTTTGATGCCTATTTCCTTCCCCAAATTAGGGAAGTTCTCTTTTATCATTCGCTCCAATATACCTTCTGTCTCTCTCTCTTTCTTCTTCTTCTGGGATCCCAATTATTCTAATCTTGTTTCACCCTATGATATTACGTATCTCTCAAAATCTGCCCTCATAATCCAGCAGTTGTTTATCTCTCTTTTTCTCAGCTTCTTTATTTTCCATCATTTGGTCTTCTATATAACTAATTCTCTCTTCTGCCTCATTTATTCTAGTAGTTAGAGCCTCCATTTTTTATTGCACCTCATTAATAGCCTTTTTGATTTCAACGTGGTTAGATTTTAGTTCTTTTATTTCTCCAGAAAGGGTTTCTCTAATATTTTCCATGCTTTTTACAAGCCCAGCTAGTATCTTTAGAATCCTCATTCTGAACTCTAGTTCTGACATCTTACTAATGTCCGTATTTATTAGCTCCCTGGCAGTCAGTACTGTCTCTTGTTCTTTCTTTTTTGAGGTGAATTTTTCCATCTTTTCATTTTGTCCAGAGGAGAATAGATGAATGAGAGAACAAAATGCTAACAGGGTAACAACGACCCCGAAAAATATACACTAAACAAATCAGAAGAGACCTGAAACTGTTGGAAAAGAAAGGGAAAGAAAGAAAACAGAAAAAAAAGATAAAGATAAACAAACAAACAAACAAAACAGAATATGATCAAATATGATCAGGCTGGTGCATAGAGCAGTGCCACACAGTAGATTTTGGGCGTATTTTGGTCTGTTAGAATAAAGTGCCTCCCAAAATTTTAAAGAAAGAAAAGCTTATATATGTACAAAAATAAGGGTAAATACGATGAAGGGATGGAAGATGACTGTAAAGATGAAAATTATAAAAGATTTTATAAAAGGAATTGATAAGAAGTTGTTTGAAAAAAAAAGAAGAGGATTAAAAAAAAAGAAAAAAAAGGGAGAGAATGTGATCAGGCAGGAGACTAGAACAAAGCCATACACTAGAGATCTAGGGTATATTTTGGTCTGTTAGAAGAAACTGTGTCCCAAAATTTTAAAGAAAGAACAACTTATATATTCATATACCAAAATAAATTTAACTACTATGAAGGGATAGAATATGACTCTCCCAGAAAGTGGTTGCTTTTCTGTTGAGAGAGTTGCTGCTATTTTTTTCTTCGATCTCCTGTTGAGTTCGTAGGTGTTCTGAATGGTTTGATCCCTATCAAGCTGAATTCCTGGGACCAGATGAAATTTAGATCTCCTGCTCCTCCGCTATCTTGCTCCTCCTCTCTATCACTTAAACTTATTAAGCAATTTATCTTGTAGATCCTTTGAGGATTTTGGAATGAATAAGAGTAGAGCTATCTCATGATAATTTTATTTTTTTGCTGCCTTACTGCTGTAATTTTCCTACTTTTATATGTATGGGTATATATTAAAAATAATGCATTTAAGAGTAAACAGTGTTAAGTGGTTTAAGTTAAAATAATGATAAAATAGCTACAAATGTTTTTGAGTAAACTGATTAAATTCTATAATATTAAAAACACCTACATAATTTTTAAATATATTTCTATCATTCTGCATCCATTGTCTATTTTTTAAATAAAATAACTTCTAAATGACTCCTTATTGATATTTTTTTCTTATCATAAAACTTATATATTTTAATTGTTAAAAAAAGTATAAGTGTATCACCCAAATTTTAATCTGGCAGTTAAACTAGTTTAAAAACATATTTTATTTCTCTGATACTTTGGACTAGAGAAGAGGTTGACAAATGCAATAATTGGCCCACACTGGGAAGTTTTAATGGAGTACAATCTTGTCCTTTTGCATAATTAGTGCCAATACTGTTTCCACACTGAAATGGCAGAGTTAAGTAATTGCAACAGAGATATCTGGCTGACATAGACTGAAATACCTACTATTTGGAACTTTACAGAAAAAAAAAGGTGACCCCTGGGCTATAGTTCTTTTCGTACTTAAAAATTTGTATTTATTTCTGTGAATTATCTATTTCTATTGTTTGCCTATTTTTAATTTGGGATCATTGTCCTTTTCTCATTCATTTGCAGAAGCCAGTTACTTATTGTATATGTTACAAGTATTTTCCTTTGTCTCTTTCTTTTTTCTTTTTTAACATTTACTTTTGATAAATCGTTTTGTAGTGTAGTGTATATTTTTGACACACTAGAATAAAACATTTTTTTATTTTCCATTGCTTCTAAGGTATGTCTGTTTTTTAGGAAATCTCTTCCTTTCATAAATGTTATTTGACCACACATTTTTTTCTGTACTCTGTAATTTACAAGTTATACTCCATTCTGTTTTGTGTATGGCATGGGATAGAAATACAAATACAAATATATTTTAAAAGTAAAGGTCAGTTACCCAACACTAAATGGTTATTTTTCCCACAAATTTAATGGCAAATGTTATATTTTAACTGCTCATAATATTAATACATCAATAATGCATTTAAATTTATACTTCTAGATAAATACTGGAATAACTTTGCTAAGTCAAACAAAATAGTCTATTCCTGATGTATTGTGAACTGCCTTGAATTTATATCTCAAAATTTTGCCATACCAAATCTTCCTATATAGGAATATAATATTATTATTTCATATTATCTAAGACTTTCAAGACAGTTTTAGTGTTCCAGATTTTAGATTTGGGCAATTATTTCTAAGTCTATTTTCAGTGGCGTTGCCTATTTTAAGTTGCTTATTTTATTATTGGTTTATGGAAATAAATAGTATGTATTTATTTTGTGTAGAGACAG
This sequence comes from Eumetopias jubatus, assembly GCF_037043125.1. Lineage (NCBI taxonomy): Eukaryota > Metazoa > Chordata > Mammalia > Carnivora > Otariidae > Eumetopias > Eumetopias jubatus. The sequence continues at coordinate 19,627,836 of NW_028274818.1, read as the reverse complement.
TTTTAGATCTCTTTTTAGTTTCTCTGTCATTGGGTGATTTTATTAAATGATATAATAAGCTGACTTCTTGATTATATAATAAATTCCTATGTTTATTTTTTTTAACACTTACCTTCTCCTTCATTATGTTTTATTACATTAGTATAGCATCCTAACCTAACCATCTCTCTGACACTTCATTCTTGCTTATGGAAATGCATCTTGCTTCTATAGAACATCTTTCTTCATGCTTTACAAATATATTCAGATTATTTTAAAGCAAATCTCACTGTTCTCTCTCCCCTTGCGGTAAATTTAGATGTGCGTAATTAATGGCACTTGAAGTATGCTCCATTGGGAGGTTCTGCAACAAAAACTGTTGATGATGTCCTGAATTGATGCATGCATTTCATAACCATGAAGTGAGCCACCCTGAGAGCAAAGATACACTCTGGGGAATGCAGAGTAAAAAAATGAAGGAGAAAAAAAAGTTTAGTTTTTAAGCAATTGAGTCTACTATTCAAAGAGCTCTATATCTGAAGTAATGTCATTCAAAAGAATTTAAGGCACGTTATTTACAGTTTTCTATTACTTGCAGCCAAAGGTATCTCACTGATAACTGATGAGTTAAATTCTTTAGAAGAATATTAATTATTGGTAGTATCAACAGCCATGCTTGTATCATTTTAACCCAATCTTGCTAAGAATTGTTCTTCAGAAGTGGTTGTGAAAATTTATTAATTTGTATTTTTATTTCTATTATAATGATCAAAGGGTTCTTGTTAATCTATTGTATTATTTTAAGTGATACAATTTGAATTATATTCCTTGGATAAACCCACTTGTTCATGATATACTAAGATTATTTTAATATACTTCTTGGATCAATTTATTAATAGTTAACAGTTCTCATGCATGAGTAAGATGGGATGATAGTTTCTTTTTGATGCTATCTACATCTCCTATGTAAAAATTCTTCAGGAAGTTTTGTTTTATTTAAAAAATATCTTGGGCTTAAATATCCAGATGCCAAATAAATATATATCTTTCAACATGATGATTTGTAGGAAAAGTTAATATAGAAAAATATATACTTACATAAATACCAAAATTCAGTATAATATTCTAGCTCAGTGATGTGTGGATAAAACCTTCAGTTCCTTAAAACTAATTAATGTGATAATTAACTTCAGACATGGCATAGTTTGCATACAATAAAATACATATTTTTGAATGTGCAATTCAGTGATTTTGACAAATTTACCCAATCACATAACCACCAGCCAAATCAATATACAGAATATTTTCATCATCCCATAAGGCTCCCTTATTTTACTTTGCTGTCAGTTCACTCACCACTTGCCTTGGGCAAAAATTGATTTTTCTCTCTATATAGATTATTTTTTGCATCTTCAAGATTTTCATATAAATTTAAAAATACATTATATGCTCTTTTCTGTGACTTAATTCTTTCAGCATAGTGCTTTTAAATTTTAGCCATGTTGTTTCATGTATCAATGGTTTGTTCCATTTTATTGCCAAACACTATTTAATTGTATAGAGTTGCCTCAATTTGTATATTCATTCATCTGTCGGTGGCTATTTTGATTGTTTCCCATTTTATCTTATATGAATGAAATTGCAATGAGCATTCATGTAAAGTTATTTTTTTGGATTTATATTTTCATTCCCTTAGTAAATGACTAGGAGTGGAATAGCTGGGTCACATGGTATTATAATAACTGGGTCTCCTAACTCCAAATTCACCTTCCATTGCATACTCTGTAAAAATAAAACTGGGATATTTAAAAATGTTCTGCTTTCTGACATGAGGTTGAGATTTGTCAGTCGAGGATGTTGGGAGAAACATGGCAGGGGCAGGGGAGCGGGAATTTTCCTTCCTGGTTCAGATGTGCTCTCTTGACAGGTTTCCTTGACAGGAAGCAAAGTTAGCTTCCCTTGTACCAGTCTCTTTCTGTCTACAGGGGTAGTTTCTACAGTGTCTGAATTCTTCAGTACAGGTGGTTTCTTCATTCAGCTCAATCAGAGTTGAAAGCTCTCCCATATCCAATATCCACAGGCCCTGTGGTCACCATTACCTAGGAAATAGCAGTTTCCCCTTAAAAACCCTCAGTTGGTTTCATAGTGCCTCTAGTGCATGGCTTCTTCTGTGCCCTAGAGGAAGGATTTTCAGCAAAGAACCACAGCAACTTCTCTGCCATTCATTGAGTCACAGCCATGACCTCTCTACCAGGGTCTAGATTATAACCTGGGGTTGGGAGGTCTTTCTTCCTTGGGTAGTGTATCTTAGGCCTTTTGATTGTGCCTGTTCTTTATGTGAATGATTCCTGTATTCTTTGGAGTTCTCTTTACTTCTTAATAATCAATCCCACATTACTCTGATTCTTTTTTATAGCACTTTTTTTAATTGAGGTATAATTGGTACAAATTTTTACATTAGTTTCAGGTGCACAAGGTAAGATTCAGCAAGTCTATGCATTATGCTATGCTCACTGCAGGTATAGCTGCCATCAGTCACCATACAATGCCATTAGAATACTACTGACCGTATTCCTTATGCTGTACATTTTATCACCATGATTGATTGATTGATTGATTGATTGATTTTTATCCCCATGATTTATTAATTCATAACTGGAAGCCTATATCTTCACCTCCCCTTCACCCATTTTGCTCATCCCCACACCCCTATCCCTCTGACAACCAACAGTTTGTTCTCTATTTATGGGATGATTTCTGCTTTCTACTTGTTTATTCATTTGTTTTACTTTTTAAATTTCACATATAAGTGAAATCACATAGTATTTGTCTTTCTCTGTAACAACAAATACTTTTTACATCCATTTTTCCCCATCTAAATTACTTATGGTTTATTTCTCCTGGTTGTGCTTTGTAAAACATGACCCTTGTTTTCAAGAGTGGCTCCTTCTCCACTTTTCCCACTACTGGTTTGGAAGTTATATGGCATAATTTTCATTTCGATTACCTTGTTCCTGAGTTATATTCTATTATCACATATTCATTTTTTTAATCTTCTTGTTTTAATTTTCTTTTAATTAGAATGTTTATGATTTGTAATTTGCCTTTCAGGGATTATTAATCTTCTATACTGAAAGAAAACTATTACTTAAATATTTTGTCTAGTTTTATAGTTGTTTACAGTGGAGGAGTTTATTTATTAAGAGTTACAATGTCATGGTCTGAAGTAGAAGTTTTAATAGTATAATTTTGAGTCCCCCAAAAGAGATGTATACATTTAAAAAAAAATGCTCCTAGCCCCACCAAAGAGTTTGTGTGCCTCGGAAATTGCTAGAGACAAGAAAAGATTAACAGCATTTAAAGAAGCTATAATAACCATATTAACCATTTGGTGCTCAGAAAGTGATGTTTTACTCATTTATTCCTAGTATAACGACTATTTTTTCTATATTTTTAAAATTTATTTTTCTAAAAAAAATTAAAAAATAAAATTTATTTTTCTATAATTAAAAGTTTTAGAAATATTGAGGGAGGGTGTAATGTAGTTATATACTATTTTCTAATTTTTCCATTTAAAACATAAAAATATGTTTCCTAATTAGCATTTTCATACATAATTTGTCATTTTAACCCAGAAATCCTATACATCCCTCCCTACTGAGTTTTAGTGTTCGATTTCAAGTTTTTACTTACCATATTTACCCATTTGTCCTATACATACATTCAAAATGCCAACATAAACATACTTCTTTTCAAAATCTGTCCATCACAGTCTAGATTAAGAATGGATACCTCCTCACACAATTATCCAAGCCAGGAAACTGTCTTTGCTATTATTCCTTTATCAATCATAAGATCACATATATACACTATCTTTGTATTTTTCATATCACACATGACTTTCCTGCCACTTCTGATTTAATTCAGATTCTCATTTTTCTCTAATTATATTTCTGGTCTCTCACCATTCTTCCAGTGTTGCCAGAGTAATATTTCCAAATGTAACTTTCCTTCCCGAAGAGTTATTGGGATAAAATTCATTCTTAATTTGATGAATCAATTCAAAATTTGAAACCTGATTTCTTCTCTTCTCAGTTCATATTACTCTACTACATAATAGACATACTTTGCTCCAGCCATACTAAGCCTTTTAAAAAAATTCTCAAAGTGTGTTACAATGTTTCAAGCCTCTTAGTTATTACACCTGCAGATCCTCTGGTTCAAAAGCCCTTTGAATCCCCATGCTGTTATTATACTCTGCTCCTGTGGATTTCACTTACTGTTGGATTAATCCCAAAAAGCTTCTCCTGTCCACCTCCTTTGTGAGATTTTTATGTCTATTTTAAAGAGCTAATATTGCCTACATAGATCTACTGAAGTACTTACTAAAGTGTATTTATTCCAGTTTTCCATTTAAATGTTTTCCTTCATTTGATCATCTTTAGAAAGAACCAATTTTAATGGACTTTGACATGCTGGCACTTACCAAAATATATTCCATATAGAGTGCCATGTTTTAAAAATATCCTTTTGATGAATAATCTAAAAAGGCTTGCAGACATAATAGCATAATAGAACATATGAAATGTATAGTAATATTTTCATCCTATACACCAAAATAACTAGAAGTTTGTTTAATGTGTCCTAATGCATGCCCTCTACTATATTTAGTCACTATTAAACAGCTAGACTTTAAAATAATCCTCCATAGAAAAGATAAATAGGACAGTGGAAGACTCCTGTAAGGCACTAAAGTGCCATAAAATAGATTAAATGAGAGACAAACTTCCAAAGAATGTAGAAGGTGAAGGACAATACCAAGTTTTGTAAAGAAAAAAATATTTTAGTTTATTCCTCACAATGTATTCTCTGGAGACAACAAAAATCTGAAGCTTGATCTGTGTAGTAGGGAGAAAGAAAGAGAAACTGCATGCTCAGGGGAATGTAGCTATAAACAAATAAATTGGTGATGTTTATTTTAAACCACATTTTCCATACTTTTGGTGGGTTTTGATTAACACTGTGATATTAAAAGTGGTAGTTCACAACTTTTCTAACAACTGACCTCAAATTACATAGCTCAGGAGTATAAGAACAAAAGGGAAAAAAATCATGCATGCTATAGCTTGAAACTAAGTATGAATGAATGAATGAATGGACTCTGAAAAGCAAATAATTTGTCTATATTTTCTCTCAACTCACTGATCTTTCTTACATGCCTCATATATTGGGTAATAGGAAAAAAAACTAAATTTAGACCAATCATTTTAAACTCAGTGAAGACGGATATAATAAATGTAAACTAGTCTCATAGTGACTAGGTTATATTTAGCTGTGAATACACAATTAACATAGACATAAGCAGGGTAGGAGTTTCTTTCTCACCCACATTAGGTCAGAGGTTAAGTAGCCACTGCTGTGTTGGCGCCATGACACTCAGAGACTCAGGTTCCTTCTATACTTTCTGCTCTTCCACTTTGCCAGATTTGGGTTGTGGCCTCACCAAGTAGAATGGATGGCTGCAATTGTAGGGTTTTGCTGTAGCTCTTGTGATTTTGTCATTTATTTTAAATAATTGTTATGTGTCTGTATGTGTCCACCAAGAAAAAAGGCAGAATTGAAATAAAACAAAAACATTTATTTGAAGGTCTTAGAATTGCAATTCAGGGAGCACAGATTTGGGTGGTCAAAGGGGCTGAGGGAGGGGGAAATTGAGGGGATGTTAAAGGGTACAAATCAACTAGTAGATAAGTAAGTTCTAAATATCTAATGTACAGCATACTGATTGCAGTCAACAAAGCTGCATTATAAACTTCAAAATTGCTAAGAGGTTAGAACTATTTCTACAAGTTCATTGTTTTCTTGATAGATTCCACATATAAGTGATATCATACAATATTGGTTATTCTCTGTCTTATCTCACTAAGCATAATGCTCTCAAAGTACATTCATGTCACAAATGGCAGATTTCCTTCTTTCTCCAGGCTGAATCATAGTTTGTTGTGTTATATAATCTCTCACGTTTTTATCTGTTTATCTGTTGACAGACACTTAGGTTGCTTCCATATCTTGCCTATTGTGAATAGTGCTGCAATAAACATGGAAATGCAGATATCTCTTCAAGATCCTGTTTTCATTTCCTTTGGATATATATCCGGGGTGGTATTGCTGGGTCCGATAGTAATTCTATTTTACATTTTTTTGAGGAGCTTCATACTATTTTCTACAGTGGCTGAACCAGTTTCCATTTCCACCAACAGTGCACAAGCATTCCCTTTTCTCCACATCCACTAGATGTTCCTGATTTCCTTAACAAATATTAGTTGACTGTATACTCAAGAGGTTATTTCAGGCTCTCTGTTCTGTTCCATTGGTTTATATATCTATTTTTATGTCAGTGCCATACTGTTTTGTTTTAATTACTATGGCTTTGTCTTATAGTTTGAAATCAGGAGCTGTGATATTTTTAGTTTTGTTCTTTTTCAGTATTCCTTTTGCTATTCTCGATCTTTTGTGGTTTCAAAGGAATTTTAAGATTTTTTTTTCTATTTCTGTGAAAAATGCCATTGGAATTTTGATAGAGATTGCATTAAATCTATAGAACGCTTTGGGTAGTAGGGACATTTTAACAATATTAATTCTTCCAATCTGTGAACATAGGCTATCTTTCCATTTGTCTATGACTTCTTTAATTTCTTTCATCAAAAACTCATAGTTTTCATTATATGAATCTTTTACTTCCTTGGTTAAATTTACTAAGTATTTTATTGTTTTTGATGCTATTGTGAATGTGATAGTTTTCTTTACTTCTTTTTTGGATATGTCATTGTTAGTACATAGAAATGCAACTGATTTTTATATGATGACTTTACATCTTACAATTTACTGAATTCCTTGATTAGCTCCAAAATTTTTGGTTGAAGTCTTTAGGATATTTTCTTAAGATTGTATTTATTTATATTTGTGAGAGAGAGGGGTGGGGGGAGCACATGAGTGGTGGGGCGGGGCACAGAAGAAGCAGACTCCCCAATGAACAGGGAGCCAGATGCAGGGCTCATCCCAGGACCCTGGGATCATGACCTGAGCCAAAGGCAGACAACTTAACCTAGTGAGCCACCCTGGCGCCCCTAGGTTTTTTTATTTTTAGATCATGTAACCTGCATATAATGAAAATTTTTTTCTTCCTTTCCAATTTGGATGCCTTTTATTTATTTGTCTTGCCTGATTGCTCTAGCCAAGACTTCCAGTACTATGTTGAATGAGTGGTGAGAGTGTGCACTCTTGTCTTGTTCCTGATCTTAGAGGAAAGCTTCCATTAGGTATGTATGATGTTAGTGTTGGCTTGTCATATAGGGCCTTTATTATGTTGAGGTATGTTCCTTCTTTACCCAATTTGTTGAAGGGTTATATCTGGAAAGGATGTTGTATTTTGTAAAATGCCTTTTCTGTATCTATTGACATGATCATATGATTTTTATCTTTCACTCTATTAATGGATATCACATTCATTGATTTGTGGATGTTAAACCATCCTTCCATCCCAGAGACAAAGCCCGTTCAGCCATATGTAATGATCCTTTTAATATGCTGTTAAATTTGGCATGATAATATTTTGTTGTGAATTTTTCTATCTATATTCAGCAGAGATTCCTTGATGAACCTCTTTCACTGTCTTTATCTAGGTGTATTTCACAATGATCTCTTACTTCCCTTTGCCATAGCCACAAAGTGATCTTTGTAATTCTCATCAAACAAACAAAAGACAAAATGCATGTGTGCACGTGTGTGCATGTGCACACACACACACACAAGCAAAAAAGCAAAATCAAAACTGGTGTGAAAGTATGAAGGGTCTCTGAGAAGTCTCAGCAGTTTCTTACTCTCATACTAGTTGATACTCAATGTTCAGCTATTCATTAAAATCACCATTTAAGTGTTGTTACCATTTTACAACTGCAGCACCTAATGGCCTCTCAAAGCAGATCTTGGTCTCTGTATTTCACTAGGTATACCTTATTCTTTAGATATGGGAGAAGTAGTTTGTCTTATAACCTCCATTTTCATATGAACCCAAGAAAAGTCATTGATTTTCATTTTTTTCTAGTTCCCTCTTATTGTAAGGATGGAGTGAAGACCTCTAAGTTCTTCAGATGTTGAATCTAAAATCAATAGTCTGGCTTTTTAATAGTTTGTAGAACACATCAATCCTTCCAGCTTAGATTTTCCTCAATACACTTTCCTCTTGTATCTTGAAAATGAATAAGTACTTCTCATCTTTTAGGGGCCAACCTTAAATGTCACTACTATGACAATGGTAGCCCTCTTGTTATTTTATCTAAAATAACTCCTTCACTCTCATCTTTATCTGTTATAATAGACTATATCATTTGTCAAAATCTTGAATTTTTTTTTAATTCTGTCTTCTCTTGTAAAATAAAAGTTGTAGAGTGGAAGAAATATACCTAGATATTATTCACAGTTGTATTTTCAGTGTTCAGTAAAATTTGTTATTTAATATTTTATAAATAAATATGCTTATCATTAATACAAATTTATTTTTATAGAACGAATAATCCATATTACTTGTTAAATTATATGATACAAGTCTTTGTGTGCAGATATCTTTTAGATATTTTTCAATGAAATTATACTTATTTTAAGAAAAATATTCAGGAAACATAATGAAATGCTTGATATTAATTATGATCAAGTTTATTATAATCTGGGGATCAAAGTTTTTCAAATATTTCTGTAAATATCTAACGTTATTTACTATGTTCCCTCTGTACCTAGCACTTATCATTAAAAAAAAAAGTCATAACTCATCAAAGGCAATATAATCGTCTCATTACACCTCTCTCTTTTTTCTAATTCCCTCATCTTTATTTATTGTGTTTACCTCTTGGCTCTCACTTTTTTACCAAATTAGAACAATAGTTATTATATTTATTCCTATAAAATATAACTTGAATAAATATCTAAGATTTTGGACTTGCCTATAAATAAGTTCATAGTGACATAAAATAGGTTTACATCATAACAAACAAACATTTTCATATAATCTTCTATGATGAAGTGCCAGACAAGATTATGGAGCAGAACCTCAGCAAACTCACAATGTCACATCAATTGAGTTATAAATAAATTTAGATTATTTTAAGCTACTGAGAATTTAGGGTTGCTTGGTTTTGCAGCATAATCTTGTTTATCAAGCTGATACAATAAGATTCCAAATGAAAAACCATAATTAACCTTAGATTTCACATTTGTGATATACCAGTGGGTATATCATTTTTTTTCATTTTTTTTATAATTGTTACCTGATAGTTGTTTTATTGGAACCCACTCAACAATCTTCAGATTAGTTTGCATGTTTTAATAGCACTACCATAGCAATAGATAGCCTTAATCATGGGAAGGCTTCATTATTAAGGGCTGGGGTTAAAATACATCAGGAATTTATAGCAGTTTCACAGGGACTCATGGAATGTTGACATATCCACCTAAATGATATTAACTGTGCTGCTTTCTATACATTTCCCTTTACACAATTTTAACATTCTTTTTTTTCTCCCCCATAGGACTGTGTTCTCTTTTTTATGAAATCAAGTAGGCAGCATTAAGCCTATTATTGTTATTCCAGGGAAAACAATCATTCAAATCTCTTTTAAGTGAAATTATAAGGACTTTCATTTCCAGTGAATGGTGACTGTCCTTCTTGCAAAAATCATGTAAAGGAACATTCCCCAAATTTATTCAGACTTTTATGCAGACACATACATTTGCTAAGGGGGAGAAAACAGTGTAGAATTATTTGATTTAAAAGCTTCTTTAGTTTATTTCTATTATGCCTGAATTTTCAGACGGAAATGCAAAAATTAAATGACTTAGGATGTTTGGTTTGCTTTATATTAACTCTGAATGAATGTTTCCAAATGGCCTCCAGTAAATTATATTTTCCATGTAATAGCCTAATAATAAATGAAATGCTTTTTACCCCAGTGCTTAACATTCACTAAAGAGTCTTGTTAAATGTGTATGATTTTTTCTAAGTACTGGCATTATCACTGAAGTAATGCAGTTCTTTTTGCTTTTTCTCCTTTTCCTCCATCCCTCCCTTCCTCTCTCCCTTCATTTCACCCCCTTTCCTTTCCTTTCTTTCCTTTTTATTTTACTTCTTTGTTTCAGTTTGGATATTGTGCATTCCCTGTGGAATTAAAATAATCAGTGAAGACAATATGCTACTATTGTGTTTTAAGATCAATAACATTAGATTTTATTTTTTATTATTATTTTTTAATTTTTTATTGTTATGTTAATCACCAAATATTACATCGTTAGTTTTTGGTGCAGTGTTCCATGATTCATTGTTTGTTCATAACACCCAGTGCTCCATGCAGAACGTGCCCTCCTCAATACCCATCACCAGGCTAACCCATCCCCCTACCCCCCTCCCCTCTAGAACCCTCAGTTTGTTTTTCAGAGTCCATCATCTCTCATGGTTCGTCTCCCCCTCTGACATACTCCCTTTTTCTTCCTCTCCTGTTATCTTCTTCTTTTTCTTTTTTCTTAAAATATGTTGCGTTATTTGTTTCAGAAGTACAGAACTGTGATTCAACAGTCTTGCACAATTCACAGCGCTCACCGTAGCACATACCCTCCCCAATGTCTATCACCCAGCCACCCCATCCCTCCCACCCCCAACCACTCCAGTAACACTCAGTTTCTTTCCTGAGATTAAGAATTCCTCATATCAGTGAGGTCATGTGATACATGTCTTTCTCTGATTGACTTATTTCACTCAGCATAACACCCTCCAGTTCCATCCACGTCGTTGCAAATGGCAAGATCTCATTCCTTTTGATGGCTGCATAATATTCCATTGTGTATATATACCACCTCTTCTTTATCCATACCTACCGTTCCTTTAAAAAAGTCTATTTACAATAGACTAGAAATAGCATGGAGGGTTTTTTTTAAAGACTTTATTTATTTATTTGACAGAGAGAGACACACAGAGAGAGGGAACACAAGCAGGGGGAGTGGGAGAGGGAGAAGCAGGCTTCCCCACGGAGCAGGGAGCCCTATGTAGGGCTTGATCCCAGGACCCTGGGATCATGACCTGAGCCCAACGCAGATGCTTAACAACTGAACCACCCAGGCGCCCCCCCCTTGTGTGGAGGTTTTATACAGATCAGAAACTGCTGAAAATTAATACCTATCAGACCTGAGCATGCGACTTCATCTTTCAAAGAACAAATGCATTTTATCAGACATTCTAGAGCAATCTGTTTTTCAGTGAGGCTAAAGAACAATGTATTATGTGTGCTGAGGGCAAACTCCAATTATGCAGCTATGTATTTGGCAAAGGTTTATCCTAATATTCTTAGTCACTTTTGAATAGTCTTTAGTAGAATCCCTAACTGCTTTTAGGCAGTAGCAAAATAACTTCTTTTTTGGAGCAGATTTATAACATTGCTTTACTTGGATGTATTTTAATGTTCTCTAGAATATATATCTATAAAAATGCATCTATATATCTATGTATATCTATATATATATATCCACAATTGTAGTCTACATTATGATGAAAGTTCAAATCAAATAATACAACAGATGTGGGTCCTATGGTACTTAGAAAACAGTCTCTTGGTAATGGCCTATAGGTGTTAGGCAATCAAACACTGTAAGCATGATTAATTGCTAGCCAACTAGCAAAGGGAGACCCAGACGCATTTAAATACAGATTTCAGCTCAGCATGATATACAAATTGAAAGCTCTCTTCTTTTTTATTAGTATAGCTATTAAAATAACTTACTATGCCTGTCTAAAAGCATTAAGTACCTTCAAGGGTACAAAAACAAGTTATCCATTAATAGGATATTTGTGTATTTTAAGACCTTTACTTTGCCATATGAACTCTATTTGCCTGCTCTGTTAGGGAAAGTAGTGTTATAAGGAGAAGCAGATTAAAAACTAAGACAAGTCTTCATTATTTATTTGTCTGGTCCCTAAACAAAATAGAAAAACTTCCCTTTTCAATAGAAGGATCTTTGGATGGACCCATTTCAGGCATAAAAATAACAGAATTTCACTTCCTTCATTCATCTACACCACACTAGACCCTTTAACAATGTGTATATAGGGCTTCTTCACTAATATGGAAATCTCATTGGTTTGGACATGCGGAAAGGCAGAGACTATCTCTCTGTATGATCACCAGAATGATTATCCTCATGAAGTGAATGAAAACTTTAACAGAATCAGTCTTCTACAAAGACAGTGGAAACAAATTAAAATGTCAGGAGTTCTGGCTCAGTGTTCCCTGGATGCGGTCAAATTAATATTCCTACCATGGCATTCCTTGGTTTGTGGACCATCTAACTAGTGCTCTTTGATACCTCATGGACACTTTCCTCTGTTTTTCTGCCTAATATATTAAAATTATACATTAGTGGTTATCCCCACCAAAATTCCTGCATCTCTGGTATTATTTGATTATAAGCCTTGACTAAAAATTCATCCTGGTACCTGTTTGGGTTTTTTTTTTTTTTCCTGTCTGAATCTGACAGGAAGGCTTGACCTTTGCCCTTCTATAATATAGTTTTATAGGTTACTTATAAAAAGGAGAGAAAACAGGCAGGAGGGTTTTTGTGAAATTTTTATTGGCAACCAGATAAATGCCATGAGCATCAAATGAAGAAGAAAGAACGCTAACTAGAATTTATCATTCTTTGTTATTTGATTATAAGATAAGAATCCCTGTTGCCTTTCCCTCGAGAAACAGAGATTAAGTATATGAAATCCATGTCAAATGAAAGAAGTGAAATTCATTTCTCCCTGAGGTGGTATCCCATGGAAAGAATGCCTCCCACCAGGCTTCCTTGTAAACATGCTAATAGTACTTATCAGTAGACTTAATAGAGTCCCTATCTAAGATATGTCTTTTTTTTTTTTTAAAGATTTTATTTATTTATTTGACAGAGAGAGACACAGTGAGAGAGGAAACACAAGCAGGGGGAGAGGGAGAGGGAGAAGCAGGCTTCCAGCGGAGCAGGGAGCCCGATGCGGGGCTCGATCCCAGTGGGATCATGACCTGAGCCGAAGGCAGACATTTAACGACTGAGCCACCCAGGCGCCCCTAAGATTCGTCTTTTAAGTGTCAAAGTCATGAAAGGCAAGGAAAATCTGAGGAACCAATGTAGACTGAAAGAAACTTAAGACAAATGTGAAACAAATCTGAAATAGATCCATATTTTAGTAAAGATATTCTTGGGACAATCGTCAACATTTGAACAGAGTCTGAGAATTAGATAATTTTTGTCTTATTTCAAAAGTGAAAAGAATACTGAAAATTATTTTCAGTATACAAAACATTTTTTCAGTGGTTTATTGTAAATAAAATTGGAATTATTGGTTTATGAAGAATGGAATGGATGGTACAAAAATGGGAGTTAGCACGTAGGCATTTTTTGTGTGGATGCACCTAAAGAATATAAAACTGCAAGTCACCCAACCTGAAACATATTCCCTTAAGAATAATGATTCTGCACACATCATTATTCAGAAACACTCTGTTAATCCAAAATGTGATTAGTGCTGGAGGAAGGGGACATTTAGAAACTGTATTTGCAGACTCAAGCTCCTTCCGAAAGTAATGCTGTACCTGGCTTTGCCTTTAATCATTAATAAAATAGGCGTTTGGTAAGATCTATAATTCACATGAGCTTACTTTGACTCTTTAAACATTTGTTTTTATGTGTTAATACAGAGTTTGTTGGTTTGGCTTTGTTTTTCTTCTGCCCCTCCTACAAGAGAATTAGAATACTTTAAACAAAAAATAAGAAATCTGAGATTCTAGAAAGCTCTTGGCAGAAAGTTGATCTGGGATCCAAGAGGAGAAGCAGGAAGCTCTAGATGTCTACAGTTACTTTTTATTTGAGGTGTCAATTGCTTTTATAAATGAATTTATCTGAAATATTGCTGTAGGCTAGGAACATGAAAGGACTTTTCATAAGGAGAAATTGGTTTCTCAGATTTACCAAGACCTTACTTGTGCAGTTGACTTTATCTGGAACTAGAAATATTAATGAACTAGAACCTAGAAGTATATTTTTATTTATTCAAACATATGATATATTGTTATAATATTGCTTAATATTGTCCAGTACATTTGGTTTGAAAGAAAAGCATTAATACAAATATATTACTTGCAATTATTTCTTGCACTCCTGTTTTCTATATATTTTACTGTTTTTAAGATACATAATGGGAATTTGTATTATGTTCTTAATAATTTAAAAATGAAGGTCAGTAAGATGATATACACTCAGAAATCGTATGTATATGATCAACTAGCTAGCTAGCTAGATAGACAGACAGGCAGTGTGATTTTTCAACATTTAGCCTTTAATCATTGCATTTTTTCCCATATAGAAATGTGTGTATGTTTATTAAATGGTGATGAGAAGAGGAACTTACAAGGAAAAAAAAATACTAGTTAAGGTATAAAGCAAGTCTTTCATATTATTTAGTTTATTCAATCTTTTTTACAACTTATCTAGATGTACTTTACCCTTTTATAATAGCTGGAGAGTGAGACTCAGAGATATTAACTAATTTTACCAAGACTGCCTTAATGTCACAACTTTATGAATCAATAAGATTGGTTTCATCAGGGCTGACAATACAGAAAGAGTAAAGCTTTCTAGCAAAAGTTGCTAGTGAGAACTCAACATCATGTGGTCATGATCCTGGAGTCCCGGGATTGAGTCCCACATCGGGCTCCCTGCTCGACGGGGAGTCTGCTTCTCCCTCTAACCCTCTTCCCTCTCGTGCTCTCTATCTCTCATTCTCTCTCTAAAATAAATAAATAAAATCTTAAATAAATAAATAAATAAAATATATGTTTAGTTATTTAAGCATAACATTTTATGTAATTTATAACCATTAAAAATTGTAGCAGGGGGGCACCTGGGTGGCTCAGTTGTTAAGCATTTGCCTTCAGCTCAGGTCATGACTCCAGGGTCCTGGGATCGAGCCCCCGCATCAGGCTCCCTGCTCAGCGGGAAGGCTGCTTCTCCTTCTCCCACTCCCCCTGCTTGTGTTCCCTCTCTCGCTATGTCTCTCTCTGTCAAATAAATAAATAAATAAAATCTTCAAAAAAAATTGTAGCAATGAAGAATGGAGTTATACAATATCATAGATTTCTAAAGTAACGAAACAAAATAGTATTGCCAAATGATAAATCTAAATAGTGCAACATAAAAAATAACACAGGTCACATCACATTACATGTTGACTAAATCAAGATTAAAATGAAAGAAAAAATTTTTCTAAGATTTTGTAAACTAAATATATTGGAAAAAAAAGGTTTCTAATTAGAAAAAAACCTTATTTGCTCTGTATTAATCTGGATCCTAAATTGTTCTCAGTTTGTGTGCTTGATACTAAATGTCAGCCCCTTAAGTTATGAGTAAAATGACCTGATATGCTAATTTCAGAGTGTTTCTATTTCTTTTTCAGCTTTCAAGAAGCTTTAGAAATCCAAAAAAATAAAAAATAAAAATAAAAAATAAAATCCTCAAACAAGAATGTTTAAAAATACATTATAGAAAAAGATTGTGGCCCCTGAAATGACTCTTTTTCCCTATACCAATGAAGGTGAAAGTCTAGATAAGTCAGCTTTTATTCCTATTCTTTGCATACATTTCAGTTTTTACTGTGCTTTTGAAAAAGTTGACATAAATATTATTTAATCCTTATGCCATAATTTATCATCAACTGTAAAACATCTAAAATGGTACATTTTCTCAAACAGAAAGCATAAGAATGAAAAATGCTGACTGTAGAATTTTTAAATATTTGATGCTTTTTCCTACAACTATCGTAGTTATGGTCAGTGAGACTACTAGGTATTCAAATCAAATAAGACATAATCTAGCAAAGTGGGCTTGGGGATGGTAAAAAGCACTCAAATACAATTCAAGAAAGCTTGTGGCAGATTACAAAACTTTTAGAAATATAGCTTTTATTCCCTAATCACATATTTTTTTCTTACCCTCCTTCACACTGATTTCTGCCAAAACAATTGTAGGACTTAATTGATTCATGCTCTTTCTTCATCCTTAATCTATTTCTTACATTTGGTACTATTGAACATTTAAAAAATTATCTCTTGTATAATCCTAGTTATACCATATTCTTATTTGTATTTCTCCCTTCTGACTCCATTATATGAAAAATAAAATCAAGAAAAAATGGATTTTCTTTTTTTTTCCTTTTTTTTATCAGTCAAGATTTTATTTAAATCCAAGTTAGTTCACATATAGTGTAGTATTAGTTTCAGGGTTAGAATTTAGTGATTCATCAGTTGCATATAACACCTAGTGTTCATTGCATCAAATGCCTTTCTTAATACCCATCACCCAATTACCCCACCCCTCACAAACATCCCCTCCAGCAACCCTCAGTTTGTTCTCTATATTTAACAGTCTCTTATGGTTTGCCTCCCTCTCTGTCTCTGTCTTATTTTCTTTTTCCTTCCCTACCCCTATGTTCATCTGTTTTGTTTCTAAATTCCACATATGAGTGAAATGATATAGTAAAAACTGGATTTTCTAATGACATGTTATTTCAAATAAATGAAAAGCTCTTGAACTGATGTAATGCTTAATATATGTATTTTCTGTGGTGTCAGAACATGTTTTATTCTTCTCTCTCTAAACTGGGGCTTGTATTTCAATGCTCATTTCTAGCCCCACCTCTCGAATCATTATGCATGAGATTGGTTTTACAAGTTTTCAGTCTCTCTCTTCAGTGAGGTCTCTTCTGTGCTCTGAGAGTAACAAATCAGCTTTTGTCCGGAAATATAATCCCAAGAGAAATGCCTGTCTGAATAACTGAAACTTTTTTTTCCCCTTGTCCATCTTAGTATTGACAACCTGCATTTTTCTAATATGTACAATTTTGTTCTTAAAATACCTTTAAATCCTCAACCTACCTCATTTGGAGACTAAGGTTCATTGTTTCAACCATTATCTGTCACCTGCTTAAAAAATCTTTCTTGATGCTGAGTACCTGCAGGAAATTCAGAGAACAGAACTATTTCTTGGGTTTTTCTGGGTGCTTCTCATTTCATAACAGAACAGTCTGGTATCATTCTCCATTGGCCTTTCTTGATGGTGACTGGCAGTATGTCAAGGATATACCTAAGTCCACTGTTCTATTCATCTCTCCTATGTAACTGCTGGATTGGGTTGACTCCCGGAGTCTGCCTGTGGAAAATTTCCATATTACCTGTGACTTCCAACAATTTGAATTCTATTAATCTGTTTTGAATGCCTCTGCATTTCAAAGATAGTGGTTTAAGTGGTGTAAATAAAAAAATAACTAATTAAATAAATAGAAAAATAATAAATAATGGCTTTTCCTTTTAATTCTGAGGAATGTTAGCATTTTACTAATAAATCAAATATTTGTTCACTTTGCACCATAGTATTTCCTCAAAAGACAAGTCCTAAATTACATAATTGACATTGAGAATATCTATTATAAATGTGGACCTTAAGGCTGAATTCTTTTAAATGCCGTTGAATGAAGAAGTGAACCACTATTAATCATATTATCTGATTTGACTCTGTTGTATTGGGATATAATATTTGCTGAAGTAAAGTAAAACCTAGCACATGTGATAACTGTTTATAGTGTTTTGTTTTGTTTTTTTCATTATTACTAGTTGCTAGGGCCTTGTCAGGATTTAAAAATAAAGCAAAACAAAACAAAACTTCTGATATGTTTTACCTGGATATGGATTTGCATGTATAGCTAAGACAGATTTTTTTGTATTTGAATATTAATCATACATATTCTAATATTTTTTAGTAGAAAGATTTTAGGCCAAAATGCAGACCATGAGCTCAGTCATGTCTCAACTTTAACCCATAATACCATCCATAGATGCAATACTATGACTATCATTGTGTTTTGTGGAAATACTCCACTTTGACATTTATAAATAATTTTCTATCTGATTTTTGTTTTTCATTCTATTTTTTACATGTTAGCATTATTAAAGTATAATTGACAAGATTGAAAGATACTTCAAGTGTACATTGTGGTGTTTGATATGAATTATGAAAGAATTCCTCCCATCTAGTTAATTAATATATACAACCATCACTTTACATATTTATCTCTCTTTAAGCTTTACTCTTTTAGAAAATTTCAAATAAAGAATATAGTGTTACCAATGATAGCTATCATGATTCACATTAGATCTTCAGACTTACTCATTTTACAGATGAATGTTTGGATTCATTTACCAGCATCTATTTCCCCTGGCAACCACTTTTCAACTCCTTGTTTCTAAGACTTTTACTTTATTTTTTAGATTCCACATATATGTGGTACCTTTTGGTGTTTGTCTTTCTCTGTTTACCTTATCTCACTTAGCATAATGCCCTCAAAATCCATCCATGTTGTCAGAAATGGCAGGATTTCCTTCTTTTTACGGCTGAATTATATTCCATTGTATATAGCACATCTCTTTATCCATACATCTATCCATGGACACTTGGGCTGCTTCCATAGTTTGGCTATTGTAAATAATGCTGTAGTAAACATGGAATGCAGGTACTAGTTTGGTATCCTATGTTCATTTTCTTTGGATATATATACCCACAAGTAGAATTGCTGGATTATGTAATGTTCTATTTTTTATTTTTCAGGGACCATTCATACTGTTTCCACAGTGGCTGTACCAGTTTACTTCCTTTGGCAGTACATCAGGGTTCCCTTTCCTCTACATCCAACATTTGTCTCTTGTCTTTTTGATGATGACCGTTTTAACAGGTGGGAGGTGATACCTCATTATAGCTTTGATTTCCATGTCCCTGATGATTAGAGTTGACCATCTTTTCATTTGCATTTTGGCCATTTGTATGTCTTCTTTAGAACAAAAATATCTATTCAATTCCTTTGCCCTTATTAGTTGGATTGTTTGTTTTTTTGCTATTGAGTTGTATATGTGCTTTATATATTTTGGATCTTGATCCCTTATCAAATATATGATTTGTAAATATTTCCTCTCATTTTGTAGGTTACCTTTTCTTCTTTTTAAATATTAATTCCAACGTAGTTAACATGCAGTGTTATATTAGTTTCAGGTGTACATTATAGTGATTCAGCACTTCCATATATTACTCAGCACTCATCAAGATAAGTGTACTCTTAATCCCCTTCACCTATTTCGTTCAACCCCCACCCACCTCTACTGGGCTAACCATCTGTTTGTTCCCTATAGTGAAGTGTCTATTTCTTAGTTTGTCTCTCTCTCTCTTTTTCCTTTGTTCTTTTATTTTGTTTCTTAAATTCCACATGAGTTAAATCATATGCTATTTGTATTTCTCTGACTGGCTTGTTTATCTTAGCATTATACTCTCTAGATCCATCCATGTTGTTGTGAATGTCAAGATTTCATTCTTTTTTATGGCTGAGTAATATTACATTGTGTGTGTGTATGTGTATATATATGTATATATATTATATATATATATACACCGCCTCTTCTTTATCCATTCATCTATCCATGGACGCTTGTGCTGCTTCCATAGTTTGACTATTATAAATAATGCTGCATTAAACATAAGAGTGCATATATCATTTCAGATTAGTGTTTCAATATTTTTGGGGTAAATACTTAGTAGTGCAATTACTGGATTATAGGGTAATTCTATTTTTAACTCTTTGAGGAAACTCCATACTATCTTCCACAATGGCTGAACCAGTTTGCATTCCCACCAACAGTGCATGAGAGTTCCTTTTTCTCCATACCCTCACCAACAAAAATACTCCACTTTGGATGAAATATTTTTATCTCAACATTTCATCTCAGTAAGGACTTATACATCTTTTTATTGGTACTTCATGAAGCAACTTTTGGTGGAACATAATTACAGCCACAGAAACAATACTTTATGTAGATAAACTTTCCAATTCTCTTTCAGTAAGAGAGCATTTCATTTTGATGGTGAGTGCTGTGAATTGTGTAAGACTGCTGAATCACAGACCTGTACCTCTGAAACAAATGATACATTATATGTTAAAAAAAAAAGTAGTAGGAAGGGAAAAATGAAGGGGAGAAATTGGAGGGGGAGACAAACCATGAGAGACTATGGACTCTGAAAAACAAACTGAGGGTTCTAGAGGGGAGGGGGGTGGGAGGATGGGTTAGCCTGGTGATGGGTATTAAAGAGGGCACGTTCTGCATGGAGCACTGGGTGTTATATAAAAATAATGAATCATGGAACACTACATCAAAAGTAATGATGTAATGTATGGTGATTAACATAATAAAAAAATTAAAAAACTATGGCTTTCAGAGGATTTTTTCAATTAAGTTTTATGAAAGATAAATATATATAAAAGAGAAAATCAAATATATATCATATCTGTATTTATTTTAAGATGCAGAAAGAGCTAAGTGTGAAATAGTTTTTAGGATTTATGAAGATTACCATTTCCACATATCCAGGATTTTATTTTATAACAGTTTCTATCATTACATTGTGATATAAATTTACACTTAATCATGTTCTCCTCAAAATATTTTAAATGTGTTTGCTTAATATATATATATCAAGCTTTATATATATATATATATATATATTAAGTTTGCTTAATACACTCACACACACACACACACACACACACACACATTTGCCAAGGTCTCCATTGCACTTGGAGCACATGGTATGAAAAGTATCAAAAATATCTCCAAGCTATATAGATATAGATAGATATGATTTATTTTGAGAAATAGTTATAAAATGGACAAAATGATAAATTTAGATAAATCTTTTAAATGACAAAGGAAATAAGCTGAAAGAGTCATGGGAAAAAAGCTGCTTCAAATATAATGCTTAGAAAGGAACTGCATTTACTGATTCTGTAAATATGAAAAAATTTTTCTCTGGTAAGAAACAAATATTTCCCCGTTATGGGGAGAACAGAAGGATATGGCATGAGATGATTTTGAATATATAGGTATAAAATTATGCCATAGCTTATAGTTCATGTTAAGAATTTTGGATTATATTCATTTAGGTTGAACCATATGAAATTGCTAATATATGACCATTTTTTACACAAAAACAGTAATTTTATATGGCTCAACTTATTGGAAGAAAAACACATGAATTCTAAGTACAGTAGGGTTATAAATTTTAAGTTGATTCTTATATTGGGCAGAAGTATTATTAGACAGGGACAGAAATAAATGGAAAAAAACATTTAGGAAGCTGTTGGAGTAGTCATTGTTTATGAAAAGCATTGGTGGACTGTATAATGGTGAGCTGGAGACAAATGTGATTAATATACACCAAGCACCTGCTGTGCTTCAAAAACTATGATGGACATTAGGAAAACAAAGATGCATAAATAATTTCACTGCCATACAATATAACATATTATAGGACAGTTATTTCAAACCAAGATGTATATCACAGTATCCTGTGGTAATTAAAAAATTGTAGATAATTGGACACTTCCGAGATCCAATGACTGAGTTTCTGTGGATAGGCCCAGGGGTATATCGTGTGTGTGTGTGTGTGTGTGTGCGTGTGTGTGTGTGTGTGTGTGTTTCAAATCATGGAGCTAATTCTGATGTGCAGCTCTAGTTAAAAGCCCCAGAATACTTAGAAAGACATACAGTTAAGTGGATAATTATAGTACAATGTGACAAACGTGATGACATAAGGATGCACAGAACTAAGGAAACTCATAAACAAATTAACTAATTGAATAAATCACAATTTACTGAATGATTTTTCCAATTATTTAGCTGTAAACAACTTTCCAAAAGTACATCTATCTTGAAAGTCATAAGCAACCTCTATGAAAACAAATACTAGCAAATGAACTGTATTTGTTTAACCCTCTGCCTTCAACTCATTTATGTTAGAATTTGGGTAATGACTGGGATGCCTGGGTGGCTCAGTCAGTTAAGCGTCTGCCTTTGTCTCAGGTCATGATCCAAGGTCCTGGGGTCAAGTCCCATATCTGGCTCCTTGATCAGCAGGGAGCCTGCTTCTCCCTCTGCCCCTCCCCCTTCTCATGGTCTCTCTCTCTCTCTCTCTCTCTCTCTCTCTCAAATAAATAAATAAAATCTTTTAAAAAAATCATTAAAGAAAAGAATTTGGGTAATGCCAAAATATTTTATTTTGATGGAAGCATAATATTAAAATCATATGATATCCTTTAATAATTTATATGTGACACACAATTTGCAATGAATTTAAACACTTGTTCTACTCAGGGCTGATATCAGGTGGATTTGAGAAATACTGGTTTAGGAAATTATTCTTTTATATGTGTTTTCCTAATAGGGTAAAGATAACCTTTATTTTTCTTTTAGAGTTAGCATAAACTTTTCACTAAAAAATAAATATTCTAATATATGTCTTATCATTGTTATACTGTTGGTCTTATTCATCTACCTATAAACGGCATTCTAATTTTCTACTGTAGCATTACTTCTTGCAGTGATGTCCTGGAGTGGCTTGTCCTGACTCACCACAGCTAATTGTACATGTCTCTTCCTAACTCCATGTTCAATGATAAGGCATTAGTATTGGGGGATAATTCTTCATTGGTTTCTTTTGTTTCTGCACATGTTGTGAAGAGAGGCATTGACTACCTTGTTATGATCTATCTTATCAAGGAAGTTTGTATAGTAAAAAATTTGAAAGATGGTATCTTCCCTCTGTTCAAAAGACAGATTTATATATCACCCAGTATAATACAGATATCATCTCTGTTTGGGAAAAGTTTCTTTTCCCTGTTGCCCATTATGAAAGATGCAGGTACCCTACACTCAGGGTTTTTCTTCTGTAACAAACATGCAGGTGTTATTTAGACTATTTTGTCTTACCTTGTTGTATTTGGGGTGTGGGCAGTGGCACAAATTCTGGTATTCTGAGAACTGCTATTGCTATGAGGAATTAGCTGCCCTTTGCCTCTGACAGGAGTCTCCGATCTGCCGGCATCCATGAAACCGTGGTAAGCTAACCTATTTACTTGCAAGTAGGGTAAAAACGCATACCCTCTACAGTCCTTGAAATTTAGTAGCTTGAAATAGTCTCAGGTGAGAATATTCACACTAAAAAAATCTTCAAACATTACAAAGTAGTGCTTTGGTGTTTGTTTTCGTTATTAAAGAGTCAATTGTTAACCTTTTGCCAACACCCCACTGCTTGATAGTTTATTG
The DNA here is from genome assembly GCF_037043125.1 of Eumetopias jubatus. NCBI lineage: Eukaryota > Metazoa > Chordata > Mammalia > Carnivora > Otariidae > Eumetopias > Eumetopias jubatus. The sequence continues at coordinate 19,604,590 of NW_028274818.1, read as the reverse complement.
TACTAACAGTACTCGTCTGCCATGTTTTCTGACTTAGCATACTCTGCTACCTTCTAAACCATCATATTAGAAATACTGTAAGTGACTGACGCATCACAGCATCACTTAACGTGTTATATTGTAAGAAGCACGGCTCTGCATTTAGATATGCCTGATTGTCAGTCTGGTTTGTGCCTTTTATAAGCTACCTGGGCATGACATTTTATTAAACCATTCTCATTGCAGTTAGTGATATCCAGAGAATTATCCCAGGTTCACAAATTTGTTTTGGATAATTATTTCAATAATATTGAACGTACAGTATGAAAATGCCTCATGCCTTAAAATAGACTCTTTAAAATTTGTACTCCCATTTTCTGTGACTGCTTCTATTCACAGCAATTAGAAAGACCAGTAGTAATGACACAATGGAGCATGCTCAGCCCTTAAAGACATGCCATCAAGGTGTGTGTTTGTCCATTTTTCCAATAGAAAAATTTTCTGGTTGAAAATTATAAATGAAAAAGTAAACATAATCTCAGGAATGATCAAGACTTTGAAGAAGAAAATCAAGATTGTGGAAAAAAAAAAAAAAGAAACAACAAGACCTTATCATTGACTTTGGATTTGTCTTAAGATTTTAGAAGAACCAAATGTCTCCTTAAGATCCTGAAAATTGTGTTTAATCAACAAGTTGATAACAGAAGTTATCATGATATTTAAAGTGAAATAATGTCTGTACTAAAAAACAAAGGTTCCATTCAGATTTTTCTTAATATGTGAATATTTAAATATGCAATCTGAAGTTAAAATATCTGAAAAATATTGAATTTTAAAATTATATTTTTACTCTGCATATATAAAGTTACCATTTGAAGAATACAGGTGAACTTATTGGGTGCAAGAGTAAAGTGCAATGATGATTAATAATGATCATGAAACATGGGTTATTTCAATAATAGAACTTTAAGAATTTCCTTAAGAAGTTATAGTAATTGAGAACATTTATCTACAGAAAACATTGTTAAGAAAAGATAAACTACAGACTAGAAAGAGTGTTTATAAAACACTTATCTGATGAAGGACTGGTATCCAAAATATAAGAAGACCTTTGAAAAAATCACTAATAAGAAAAGAAACAATCAAATTAAAAAATGGGCAAAAGATCTGAGCAGTCACCTTATCAACAAAGAATTACAGATTGTAAATAAGTTTATGAAAACATGCTCAAGATATAGTCATTAGAGAATTGGAAATTAAAGCAAGATAGCACTACAAACTTATTAGAATGGATAAAATCCAAAACACAAAACCAATGCTGCCAAGAATGGAGAGTAAAAGGAGATCTCGTTCATGTAGAAATGTAAAATGCTACACTTTGGAAGAGAGTTTGACCATTTTTCATGGTATTAAACATACTCATCTTACCCTCTAGAATCATGCTCCTTGGTTTTACCCAAATCAATTGAAAACTCTCCACACGAAATCCTGCACAGGAATATTTATAGCAGATTTGTTCATAATTACCAAAACTTGGAAGCAACTAAGACACCCCTCAAAAAACAACTTTATCTATACAATGGAATATTTTTGCATGACAAAAGGCAATGATTTAACCATGAAAAGATATGAAGTGATGTTAAATGCATATTGCTCAGTGCAAGAAACCAATCTGAGAAGGCTATATATTGTATGATTCCAACTATATGACATGGTATTCTGAAAAAGGCAAAACTATGGAGACAATAAAAAGATTAGTGCTTGCCAAAAAGTTGGGGTAGGAGTATCAATGGGGGAAGGAGAGCGAGATGAACAAGCAAAGCACAGAGCATTTTTAAGGCAGTGGAACTATTCAATAAGATTCTATAATAGTGGACATATTACCAAAACCCAAGTTCAGCCGCCCATTGCTCAAAAGCCCAATACTCAAGAGACGAGTTTGATTGGAAAGGAATATGAGCTTTTTCAGGAGTCTGGCCACCTGGGGAAAAGGCAGACTCTTGCCCAAAGGCCAACTCCAAGGTTTCTGCCTGACCCAGAGATTTTTAAAGGGGTTTGATCAATTAAGGCAGTGCAGTGGTCTGTGACATTTCTTGATTACAAGCATTGTTTCGGTGCTTGGAGGTTGTACAAGAATTTCTAGTTCCTTGGTGTCCAGGAGAGGTTGTGCAAGAAGGTCTGGTTCCTTGGTACCCTGGGCTGGTTGTACAAGAGTACTCTGTTATTTCTGCAAAGGAGGTACATGTCTACAGATGTGCAAAGGGAGGTCAGTAAAGTAATTTGTGTGACCTTAAAAAAAGAAAACATTTTGCTAAAAGATAGCTGGGCTAATCAAAAAGCCAAGGTGGCTTCAAACAGATTTGCTGGCCTCTGTGGCCTGAGATAGTTCTGGGTCCTTTATTTCCCCAGGCCAGGGTCTGCAAATCTCAAAGAAGGTAAGTTAGTTCTGTGACAGATCAAGGGCCTTAAGTCAGCAGGCAAGGAGTACATTAACTTGAAGCTAGTTAACCCTTAAGAGCAGCTGGAGTGCTGTTATAGACACACTGTACATTTGTGAAAAGCCGTAGAATATAAAACACAGAAAGGAAACCTTAATATGAAGAAGGAAGACTGAAGAGGATTGGGGGAATGGATGAAATATCTCTGTACTTCCTACTCATGTTATCATAAACCTCAAACTGTTCTTAAGTATAGTCTATTACTTAAAAAAAAAAAAAAAAGCCGTCCTCGTTAGTATAGTGGAGAGTATGCCCACCTGTCACGCGGGAGACCGGGGTTCGATTCCCTGACGAAGAGGCAAGACACCCTTTGGGCGCCTGGGTGGCTCAGTCGTTAAGCGTCTGCTTTCTGCTCAGGTCATGATCCCAGAGTCCTGGGATCGAGCCCCGCATCGGGCTACCCGCTCAGCGGGAAGCCTGCTTCTCCCACTCCCACTCCCCCAGCTTGTGTTCCCTCTTTTGCCTGTCTCTCTCTGTCAAATAAATAAAATCTTGAAAAAAAAGGCAGAAATTTAGAGCAAAAATTATACAACATTTCGTTGTTTTCCAGTGCTGACATAGTTATGTTTTCTCATTTAAATTTTTCATTGTTGGGATGTCTGGGTGGCTCAGTCAGTTGTGTCCAACTTTTGGTTTCCGCTCAGGTCTGGATCTCAGCGTCGTGAGATCAAGCCCTGCGTGGGGCTGCTCTCTGAGTGTGGAGTCTGCTTAAGATTCTCTCTCTCCCTCTGTCCCTCCGTGCCTCACGCTTGCACTCTCTCTCTCTCTCTCTCTCTCTCTCTTTCTCAAATAAATAAATAATTAAATAAATAAAATCTTTACAATTGTCATGGTCATGTTATTCAGAAATGAAATAAATACATAGTTTTATAGCCTGAAATGGAGGCAACTTTTCTTTAGTTAATTCTAAGATAAACTGTTTTCCACAGAATACCCTCATTTAATGTGTTTAGCTTGTTTAATTCAATATAATTAATGTGTTCTCATTTACAAAGCTTTGGATCTGTGTTTAGCCATAGAGAACCAGAGATTCCTTAAATATCTTAGCTAATTAGTAATGGATCAAATAAAATCTATGAGTTTAGGAAAATGATGTGTCTTACTCTAGATAATAAAGACAAAATATTTGAGCACTAAATATACCTTCTTGAAAATGCATGATGTTTGTAATATGTGGATATCAGCAATTGTTTTCATATTTGAGAATTATTTGATATTTGAAATTAATAGTTGAAAATAATTCTGTATTTTTTTATCTTGCTAATAGTAATTTTTCACACAATTAAGTAGATCACCCTTAATGAAATGTATTAGGTATTTAAATGACTAAAATACCAGACATCTGCTCTGTATTATTTTGGTCTTGTAATTTTTGTCATATATACCCATGGCTTCACTGTATTAATTGGAGTTTTTTTCTTATATTCTTATATCTTGAATAGTAGCCTATTATTACTAATTTACATGTTTTTAATAGCAATTAATTTACGTTAGGAAATTATATAGACAAAAAAAGAAGCCAAAGTGGCCAATGAGTAATTATCTTTTAATTTGTTTGTGGGGGGAAAAAAGCAGAATGCCTCATAAATTATTTTGGAAAGCAAAAATTTTAATAATATAATAATAATATTTAAGAAACATGAGAGAAAGAAGTTTTTCTATTTTCCATATTTACATGAGACAATGACCTTCAGTATTAAGTGATACATATGCTTTGTATTTCAAAAAGGGGTTTGACTGATTTTTTTGAGAAGTATGTAATGTTTCATTCACAAAAATATGAATAGATATGCATTTTGAATTTAAAAATATAATATCGCAAACTTAAGAAATAGAATATAATCAGTACCTAGGATACTCTGTGTGTCTCACTGTGTCCTCAGGTGTAAGCACTTTTCTGAGTTTTGAGTATATAACATTTTATCATTTTTGTTTTATGGCCTGTGTATATATATCACTGTATCAAACCTTTTTCTAATGTTTCTGTAATATATATGAATGTTGTTATACTCTATTTTATACTTCCATGACTTGCTTTCATTCAGCATGATGCATGTGTGTATTGTACTCGCATTAATGTACTTAGCTATTTTGCCTACTGTGTAGAATTTCTATAAACATACTATATTCTATATGCATTCTACTGAGAATTATCATTTGGGTTTCTTTCAGTTGTTTCTTTTGCTTTTATTAGCACTATTTCTATTAAAATTTTTTAACACATTTGTGAACACATAGAATATATGTGCTAGTGTTTTTCTGGAATATGCAGTTCATAGTGTGATTTTTTTAAATTTTATTTTATTATGTTATGTTAATCACCATACATTACATCATTAGTTTTTGATGTAGTGTTCCATGATTCATTGTTTGCGTATAACACTTGGTGCTCCATTCGATACGTGCCTTCTTTAATACCCATCACCACATTTCTGCTCTAAGCAGTATAAAACAATTCTCGATCCATATCCTCACACATGCTGGACACGGTCCACCTGTTTCTCCCTTTGTTTCTCTGACAGTGCATCCCATTGTGATTTGTATTTGTATTTCACCAATTACATATGAAGTTAAAACTTTTTTCCATGTTTATTGATCACTTTTATTTTCTTTGAAATGCCTGCTTATGACTTTGATTCATTATTTTACATGGAGTTATTTATCTATTTCTCAGTAAAATCTCTGTGTATTCAAATGCTAATTCTTTGTTGATTACTATATTGATTTTCTATTGCTTGGTAACAAATTACCATAAATTTAGCAGCTTAAATCAACAAAAATTTATCTCACAGTTTCTGTGGGTCAGGAGTCCCGCAAGATTTAGCTAGGACCTCAGCACAGGAATTCCTTAGGCTGAAATCAAGAACTCCACGTATTATGTCTTCACCTCTGAAGGCTGCTTCCAAGGTCCCTGAAGTTGTTGGTAGAATTCATTTCTCTGCTATTGTGTGACTGAAGTCCCTGCTTTCTTTTTAATCATTGGATCTTCTCAGCATCTAGAGGCCACTCTCAAGCCATTGCCATGGGACTATATCATAGGCCCTTTCCAGAACGTGATGGCTAGCTGCTTCAAATCCAATAGGGCAGCATCTACTGCAGCTTTGAATCTCTTTGACCTCTTCTGTCTCTGACTTCTATACCCTCTATTAGGAAAACTCACCTGATTAGGTCAGATTCACCCATACTCAAAGAGAGAGGATTTTACAAAATCTGTACACCATATTAGAGGCCACCTTAAAATTCTGCCTATCCAGTTATAGAAGTTGCAAGTACTTTCTCACAGTTTGTGACTTGTCTTTCACCTTAACAAATACTGCTTCCTGATTTAAAAAATATATATATTTTTGTTTTTTAATTGAGATGTAATTTACATATTATATTAGCTCCAGGTATACAACATAATGATTCTATATATGTATATATTACAAAATGATCACCACACATAGATACAAATTTTTATTTTTTGTGATGAGAATTTTTAAGATCAACTCCCTTCACAACTTTCAAATATATAAAACAGTATTGTTAACTATAGACACCATATTGTACATTACATCCCTGACTTATTTTGTAACTGAAAGTTTGTACTTTTGGACCACCTTTACTCATTTTACCTACCCCCTACCTCCTGTTTCTAGCAACCACCAATCTGTTCTCTGTATCTATGAATTCAGTTTTTTTTTGTTACTTTGCTTATTTTTAAGTTACACACATTAGTGAGAGCTTATTTTTAAGTTACACACATTAGTGAGATCATATGGCATTTGTCTTTCTTATTCTGTGACTTAATTCACTTGATGTAATGCCCTCAAGGTCCTTCCCTGTTGTCACAAAGGGCAAAATTTCCTTCTTCATGAATGAAAATATTCCAGTATGTGTGTGTGTGTGTGTAGTGTGTGTGTGTTTGTGCATGTGTGTGTGTGTGTGTGTGTGTGTGTGTGTGTGTATCACATGTCTTCATTCATCTACCAATATTTACATTGGGTTGTTTCTATGTCTTGGCTGTTGTAAATAATGATGCAATGAATATGGGGGAGCAAATTTTTTTTTTCAGTTAAGTGTTTTAATTTGCTTTGGATATAGTCCCAGAAGTAGAATTGTTGGATCATATGATAGTTCTATTTTTAATTTTTTGAAGATCCTCTATACTGTTTTCCACGGTGGCTATACTAATTTACATTTCTGCCAATATTGGACAAGCTTACCCTTTTCTCCATATCCTCACCAATGCTTATTTCTTATCTTTTTGATAATAGTCATTTTAACAGGTGTGAAGTGATATCTCATTGTGGTTTTAAATTTCATTTCCCTGATGATTAGTGATGTCAAGCACCTTTTCCTATGCTTGTTGTCCATCTGTATGACTACTTAGGGAAAATGTCTATGCACATCCTGTGTCCATTTTTTTTTAAAGATTTTATTTATTTATTTGAGAGAGAGAGAGAGAGAAAAAGCAAGAGAGAGCACAAGTGGAGAGGAGAGGGAGAAGCAGGTTCCCTGCTCAGCAGGGAGCCCCATGTGGGGCTCGATCTCAGCACCCTGAGACCACAACCCAGGCTGAAGGCAGCCGCCTAACCAACTGAGCCACCCAGGTGCCCCCCACCATCCATTTTTAAATCAGATTGTCTGGGGGTCTTTTTGTTTGTTTCTTTGGGTTTTTTTGTTGTTGTTTGTGGGGTTTTGTGGGTTTTATTTTTAATGTATTTATTTTTTTGCTATTGAGTTGTATAATGTTTGCTTAATTTAAATATTGCCAACTTTAATCTATTATGGTTTTCAGTTTGTGTCTTTTTAAATAAATTCTTCCTCATCTTAAAGATCTCATTGTCTTTTTTGTGCTAGAATTGATTTGTATTTTATATGTGAATCATTACTAAGTTTATTCTAAAAGTTGTATGTATACAGTGTGAGTTTCCAAGTTACTTTTTCCATCTAATTATCAATTCTACTACTAGTACATCTAGATCATCTGTTATGTCAGCTCTATGACATGTCAAATGTCCATAATAAAATACTTATTTTTCTAGAATAACTAATGTCTTTCAGTCCCGTTTTTGACTTTTTTTATCAACTCTCTGTTGATAACACCCCAACATTTATAATAAATTTTACCTTTGATATTCCTTATTAATAATTTGCACATATTTTCTATTTTCATATATTTATTCTTTCAATCATGAGTTTTTTAGAAGTATGTTTTCATATTTTGAAAAATAAGAGCTTTTTTGTTTGTTTACTGCAGTACTGCTAATGATTTCTTACTTGATTATAGTAATGATACTTGTAAGTTTAATCTATCATTTATTAGGAACTGAGAAAGATATGCTAAAATCTTCTACTTATTGGTGAATTTGTCAATTCATTCTTGCATCCTAAATTTTTAAAATATTTTTAAAATATAATTAATGAAAGTTTAAAATTACCATATTTCTTATTCATGTACTTAGCACTTATTTATTAAATACTTTTTAAAATAAATTTTTATCAAGCATTTTTAGGTGTTTTCTAGTGGGAGCATTGTTTAGACATCCATTCTACTATATTGCTTTTCTTGTTCTTTAGTTCATAGGCATTTTTGTGCGTAGATAAAAGCAAGCACAAACCATTATTTTAATATATAATTTAGTATAAGGTAACATCTGGAAGAATAATTCTTCTTGACCATTTTAAATGCATCACAATAAAGACCAAATTTATAGAATTCTGAAGCATATACAATTTCTTATTGTATTTAAAACTTAGCTAATTCTACTTATCAATGTCATGATTAGTTTATTTCATTATTTTTAAACTTGTTTTCATAGCTTCTTAAAGTTAAACTATATCTATTTTTGATGCTTTCTCAGGATTTCTGTAATCCTACCAGAACCAAGAGACTAACAGCTCCATCTTAGACAAGTGGAGATAGAATCTAGATTTTAAATAAATTAATTTTTGTTTGCAACATAGTCATTTTGCTTTCTCAAAATGTAAATTGAAAACCAATCCTTTGGGCAAGTGGCTGAATTTTCTTTATAGAGTTAATCTTCCCTATGACATTAAAAATCATATCTGAATTCTTTCTCATTGTTTACCTATTTTTTAGCTTTTTGGTACCTGGCATCTTTCTCTAAAATGATTTACTTTAAAACATTTTATGGCTAGTATCATGTAACAATTGTTCTGTCCCCACAATGTACTTATTTGGTCTATTAGCCTTGTTAAAAATGTGTATTATTTATTAGTATTTTATTTTAACTTGTAGGATCATCTATATATTTTATCTCCAAAGAGATGATGGATTGAGGCTTTGTAGTTATGTAAGATAATTATCTTTCCTCTTCTGGATACATGGATAGTTATTAATATATAATTTTAGAACACACTAGGTAATGGTATTACTTCATCATTGTCATGAGCACCAGAACTGATCAGTCATTAATATGTGGTAACATTCTAGTATTTTCAAAGCCTTCTTAGCTTACTCCTAGCTCTCTATATTTAATTAAGAAAGAAGTGCATAACTTATAAACAAACATGATTGGAGAAACAAAGCACCATCTATAAATACTCTCTCTTACTTACTAAAATCTATTAAAAGTCAAATTTTATTCACCCCTTTAAATTTTGCATTCTGACTATATTTCATATACTTTATATTCCTATTTTTATTTAAAGGGCCATCATTCACCAATGTAACTCCTTTCAGTGAACCCAAACTCTCCTGCTGCTGTTTTTCTTCTGATGATGAAATTGTCACCATGTGGCCACTGGGAAACTTTAAGTCTTCCCTCAAATAAGCTCTGACTCTGGAAAGTTAATTAATATGCTCCATCATGGTCAGGAGATAACTGAAATTATAGACCAGAAGAACAACTGAGTGCAACTCACTTGACAACTCTCAAAACAGAACATTCTCATACCATCTACCTTTAAAAGTTTCATTCTGTGTGAACCTTGAAGAGGAGCTTCCCTTCATGGATCTTAAAGAAAACTCTAAATGTAATACAATAATGTAATGATAAGAAATTTCTAAATCAATCTGTACATTAATAAAAACCCCAATTAAATTCCCATGGATATTTTTATAGACTAAAATGAATATGTATAGATTATTGATCACATTTTATAATAAAAAAGCATGAGTGAATATAAGAAAAGATACCAATGGATTATAATTAATTTAAGTTTTTATTTATAAGAGGACAGGTCAATGTAACAATAAAACAAAAGCACAATATTTTATATATGGGAAATTGGGATATGTGATAAAGGCACAATTTATATCAGTCTGAGAAAGAATAGGAAAACTGGAAATCGTTTTGAAAAAAATGAAACTTATTTGATAATATGTTTTAGATATTAAAGACATACAATACATACACACCAATTTATATAGGTACTAAGACAAAACATAAGGAAATGTACATGCATATATAAATGACCGGAGTCTGATGTCACATTTGGCGTATACAGAACAATGCCTCCTGCATTGGTATCTGCATTCTAATCCCCAGATCTTGTGAATATGTTACCTTACATCTTACATGGCAAAAGGAACTTTCTAAATGTGATTAAATTGAGGATCTTGAGTTGGGGAAATTATTCTGGATTATCTGATAACAAGGAGGCAGCAGGGGTCACAGTCAGAGAAAGTGACATGAGGTTGAAAGCAGAGAAGGAAAGGAGATATGAGAAACAGGAGAGAGAGAAACTAAGAGAAAGAGAGAGAGACTAACAGACAGACTGACAGGAAGATGCTACATCCATCACTAAGCTTTGAAGATGGAAGACTGATGCATGACGCAAGGAATGTGGGCAGCCTCTAAGGGCTAGAAAAGGCAAGGCAACAAATTCTCCTGTAGAGCCTCCAGAAAGAATATGGCTGTGCTAAAACTATTTTTAGATTTTGACCTCTGGAACTGTATGACAATAAATTTGTACTGATTTAAGATACTATGTTTATGGAAATTTATTACAACAGTAATAGGAAACTAACATATTAAACTAGAAACAAAAACGAGACCTGATATGGGAAACAATTATGAATTTTTATGTCAGAAATTTGAAAAATTCTTTAGATGATATCTTATACAAATAAAGCAAGTGACAGAATAATTTATAGAATTTGTAACATGTACAAAACGCAAAAGATAATACACAGATTATTAATAGAGCTGATTTCAGAGAAAGAACAGATAGCCCTGCAATATTTGTGCAAAGGGATGTAAATAGGGGATATTTAACAAATAAGACAAACAAATATGAAGAGGTTACATATCTTCAAAAGCAATCAAAGAAATTATTAAAATATGTCTTTTTGTAAGAAATTGTGCCTGGGTGCTTGTATTTTTTTAGCATTTGCTTTAATGGCATTCACATTGTAAATATAATATTTTTATATCTATGCTTAGTTCATTTAGAAAAGAGTTAAATTCTTTAAAAATTCATGCATGGTTACTATTTAGTAAATACATTTACTGGATAAATAAGCAAACAAACAAGTAAAAGACATGCCTTGTTTTTTCTTCTCAGAATCAAACTACAGAAGTTTGAATACTTCATTCAGTAAGTACTTACAGTTGGCTTATTTTCAACATTTTAAAAATAGAATACCAGAAGTTTTAATTATTATACTATTAAAATTATTTATTTATATAGTCTGCACAATGAGATCTTATTATTTGATTACTTTTCATTTTGCATATTTCAGTGGCCATCTTTAAGATCAGAAAGTATTTGAAATTATGAATAAAACAGTATAATCATTTCATTTCTATAAGTGGAATCACATATGCTTGAGGATAAATTACTGGGAGAAAAAGTATGAGATAATGCAATCATTTTATTTTAAAATAATTTTTACATAAATAAGTACATTAATTTTCTTTTCTTGAAAAATGTGATCAGAACTGGTATGTGGTGAACAAAAATTCTTCTTTCATTTTTAAGTTACTGTTTGACCTTAAGCAAGTCATAAAATTCTGGATTTTGTAGCTCTTATCTATAAGATAATAAGATTTATTATAAATCAAGTGGAGGAAAGACATCTTGGGGTGGGTGGAATTTATAATACATATAAATAGCAAGGAGAGAATCCATAAAATAAAATTATAGGAATGTTAGAGATAAAAATCAAGATATTTCAAATTCTGACATTTTTATTCTGATTTTTTGCGAACCAACTCTTAAACTTATTCTGCTTTATCATTTCACTGGGGCATATTAAATTTATCTCTCCCACCCTCAGCTTTATCTAATTTTAATATGTCTTTATATTTCATTGCTTCCAAAAGCCTTTGTGCATCTCTGGAGTCACTTTTAATCAATAAACATATGCATTTGAAAAACTCGTTTTGGAAAAAAACAACCATATTATCTTATAAAATGGAATTTCTCTCTATCATCTATTTATCTACTACCTATATTATTTGAAAACAAATTCATAAAAATGATATTCAGAGAGATATGCACTTCCATGTTCCCTGCAGCATTATTCACAATAGCCAAGCTATGGAAACAACCCAAATATCCATAGACAGATCAATGGATAAAGAAAATGTGATATATATAAGTGAAATATTATTCAGCCTTAAAAAAGGATATTCTGCCATTTGCAACAATATAGATGAACTCATTTGTCATAGATGGCCTTATGCTAGGTGAAATAAAACAGACACATGACAAATATTGCATAAATCCACTTATAAGAAGCATTAAAATAATCAAACTCATTGAAGCAGGGAAAAGAATGGTGGTTACCAGGGGCTGGGAGGGGGGAAATGTGAAATTGCTGATCAAGGGCATAAAGTTTCAGTAATGCAAGATGAATAACTTCTAGATATTTGCTGTGCAACATTGTTCCTATAGTGAGCAACACTGTATTGTGCACTTAAATATTTGTTAAGAGAGTAGATCTCATGTTAAGTGTTCTTAGGACAAAAACAAAAACAAAACGAAACAGAACAACAAAGAAACTTATGAGTGTGATAAATATGTCTATTAACATGATTATTGGTGACGGTTTCATGGGTGTATGGATATGTCCAAACCCATAAAATTGTATACATTAAATATGTGCAATATTTTGTATATCAACTATTACCTCTGTAAAGCCATTGTGAGAAAAATGGAATAAAAAGAAAGCAATTCCAGGGATACTACCATTAGTGAGATAGGAGCTAAGTTGTTTTTCTCCATGTGGTAATGAATTCTAATTGGCCATTCTGTTTCTGGTGCTTCCAGTTTTGATTTTACTGAAATCATATAAACCCTCTGACTGGTCTACAATTGACATAAATATACAGTTTTAGTAAATATGAAATCTATAATTAATGCCAACACGAGAAATATCACTAATATAAACATATTTATATGTAAATGAATCAAAAAAGAAAAGCATTATCTAACAATGAGTTAAATTTTCCTACTATAGCATTGGAAAATATATAGCAAAATTACATGAGAAGATTTGTAGCATAAATTGAACTGATGTAATGAGAGAAAGAATAGGAAAGTTGCTAATGATATTAGAATATATGATAAATAATAAGATTTTGAATTTTCCAAGGGCCATAATTCAATAAAAGAAAGCAGCTAATAATATTGGAACTTATAATAAATAATAAGATTTTGTATTTTCAAAGGGCCATGATTCAACAAAAGACATTTAATTTCAATGTCTTCTTTCTGATTAATGGTCAAAATCAATGAGAAAAAGAAGTATGATTATCAAAATTAGAAATTTGAATGAAATTCTCTTTTCACTGTTTTGGTGAAAAATTTATGCAACAAATATATGGAATTGTTGACAAATTTAAACTATAGTCATGAAATTTATATATGCTCCAGAACATTTTAATAAGAAAAAGATGTCCAATTATTCACAGTGTTATATTCCATTTAGATAACTACTCTCTTTTGCACTATTAATGTGATAAATTGTGTTGAGATAATCTTTTAACTCTAGAAATATCCTGAATTCCTGAAGTAATTTTTACTGTGTCATGATGATTTATTCATTTAAAATAAATCAGGCATCAATTTGCTTCTATTAATTTAGGATTTCATATCTATTATAATGCAGGAAATAAGCTGTTAATTGTTACTGCATATTTCACTAGTTACAGTTTTATCAAACTATCACTATGCTATTTATTAGCATAGAATATGACATTTTATTAAAATATTTTAAAGTATCACCTTCATCTGTATTATTCACATACTCAGAATTAAAATAATGCATTTGTATAGTTCATTTTGGTTCTTCAGTGACCACACCAGAATTAAATATCTTTATTTTTCTCCCTAAAATATAGATTTTTGTATTTAAAAAAATTTTACTATTTATCATCTTACATTTTTGTTCAGTAATCTAAGTCACTAAATTTTATTATTTATTAACTACTTTTTGGGCATATTTTATTTATTTATTTGTTTATTTATTCATTCATTTAATGTTTTGAGTTGAATATAAAGAACATTTAATGCTAATGCATTTTTCTTTGAATACAGAATCATTTAATTCCTGAGTAATTGAGAAAAACTTAGAAAAAAATCCAAAGGGCTGACAGCTTTTCATTTTGTCCAGTTCTTTTTCATTTATTATATGTTTGTAGGTTTGTGGCAGTTTTGTCCAAAAATCCTTCATATGTCCTTTTTCATTATATTTTATCGAGATTTCCATAAGACTAAAATGCAAAATTTTCCTGATAAATCTTTTCTTATATATTTTAAAAAGGTTAAATTTTATTTTAATTGTTCTAAAGTTTAGTATAAATCTGTTAAAGGATGATTGAAATTTTATTTATTTTAAGTTCTAGATATTTATTAGTTTGGGATGAATTTAGGAGGAAAAAGATAAAACATGGACTTGTTGTTCTGACACCTTGAACTAGTATTTTCATAAGTATTGATCTGATTAATTTCTTTACGAATAGTGGATATAAGTTGGATGCAAACATTGCAGTTGATGGCAATCATATGACCCAGATGTGGCCAATAAGTAGTAAGCAGGTTTCCCACAAAGCTTTTCTTAAAAGGAGTGGGCTTGTCTGACAGTCACCACTTTGTCTTTTGCCCTTCAGCTTCCCCAGTCTTTTTGCAATATTGTAAGGATGGCATAAGAGAAATATATATATATAGTAAATATATGTTATATATAAGATATATATTATATATAATATACATACATATGTATTTTATATATATATATACACATGTACATATGTATATAGACATACATGGAAGATGATGTGTGTATGGGAATTATAGATTCATTATTAATATTAATACATATTTATAATGTTAATAAGTATTAATAACGTGTTTATCATTAAATATATACAGATTTATACTTATATTGTTTATTAATGAGTATTAATAAATAAATATTGATAAATATTTATTATACATTTAACTAAATATATAATAATAAGGCCATTAAAAGCATAAACTAAGAGAAAACATAGAAGGTAATTTATTTTCTTCATTTAGAGATGGGTGGATTAGAACTTTGTATACCTGAAAGCTGTGGAATAAGCATAATATAAGAATATATATACACATAAGAGGACACCCAAGTGGCTCAGTTGGTTAATATCTGCCGTCTCCTCAGGTCATGATCTCAGGGTCGGGGTCCCTGCCCAGTGGGGAGTCTGCTTCTCCTTTTCCCTCTGCCTCTCCCCCCTTCTCTCTCTCTCTTTTTTCTCTCTCTCTCTCAAATAAATAAATAAAATCTTTAAATATATATATATATAAATATATATATATGTGTATACCTGCATGCATTTTACATAAACCTTCAAGGATTAAATTTATTAAAATGTCTTCAATAAACCGGGCAGTACAAATTAAACTAATTGCAGCCTTAGTGGATAGTCTCATCCTGAAAAGAGGACAAATCTAGCAAATGACCTGAAAAAATATAAGACAATATGGGAGTGCTGTTTTCAGACATATCTTATATTGCCTGACTCAGACACCCTATTACCATATGTGTTTTCATAAAAGAGCTAAGTGAACTGTACCAATAAAGAATACTAACAACTGTGGTCTCTATAAAATGGCTGTGAGCTATTGCTAATTAAGCATACTACTACTAGAGAAAGTTCCCTTCTTTGTACCTTTGGAACCACAGTGACATTAATGGATAGTAGGAGAGAGATCAGAACTCTCAGGAGTAGTCGTCATTAAGGTACATCTCTGTCTTCAGATTTCCAGCCTTCTGACAACTTACTCAAGAAAATGTAAGAATGAAGAAGGGGAAGCACATGTTAGAAGTTGGATAAAAGAGTCATCTGGGAAAAAGGAAAAAAAATACTGACTAAACTATAGTATGATTGCCTCATTAATGTCTCACCTGAAATTAGTGGTCACACATATCAGTACAAGAAATCATGGCTTTGTGTTTAATTGCAATGCAATTCTTGGTTGATAGTTTTAAAAACATAAGCAAGAAAAGCATAAATCAACAAGTGGGACCGCATCAAAAAAAAAAAAAAAAAAAAAAAACCTTCAGCAAAGGAAAAGAAACAATCCAAAAAATAAAAAGGCAACCTATGGAATGGGAGAAAATATTTGTAAACCATATATCAAATAAGGGTTAATATTCAAAATATATGAAGAACTCATATGACTAAAAACCAAAAATAAGAAAGGAAGGAAGGAGGGAGGGAGGAAGGATGGATGAACCTGATTTAAAAATGGGCAGAGAAACTGAATACACACACACACACACACACACACACACACACACAGGATAGCCTATAGCTGTGCCATTTTTTAATATATCCACACAATTATCAAGAACTTAAGCAACCATTACATCACTTTATTCTATGTACAGATCAGTGCCATTGCACTAAAGCAACAAGTCGGTTTAGGTCCAGTCAATTAAAATAATCACATAGATTTATAAAATGGCTGGGGAGTAAGCAGTCAATTCATGATGATGGATATGTGTTTAGAAAATATAAATGGAACCATAAAATAAGTCAAGAATCATGCAATGAAAATTATTATTTTAAAGGATGGCTTTTCCAAAGAACTAGTACTGTTTTGCCTCTTTAGCATGTCCAAGATCCACATAAAAATTTAGTATCTGAATTTTCTTTGTGGAAAGTGCAGAGGAGAAAAACACTTTCAGTGTTCCCTTTGAAAAGGGACTTGGCTTGCTTTGAAGAAAGACTTAGAGGGGCTCCTGGGTGGTTCAGTCGGTTAAATGTTTGCCTTCAGCTCTGGTTGTGATCCCAGGGTCCTGGGATCTTGTCAGGCTCCCTGCTCAGCTGGGAGTCTGCATCTCCCTCTCCATCTACTCCTCCCCCCAGTTTATGCTCTCTCTCTCTCTTGCTCTGCTCTCTCTCTCTCAAATAAATAAATAAAACTCAGAGGCCTGAGAAAATGCAAGCTGAAGAGTCAGGAGTTACTAATAACTGAAAACATGAAGACATGAAGGGACGGGGGGCCTGTATGGGGCAGGAGAGGGGCTTGCTGGTGGAAGCACTGCATTAAGGTCTTTGTCACCCTCTCTGAAATGAAATGTCATGTAATGTAAACATGGAAAAACACTTAAATTTCAAGGCTTGATTATCTAATTTTTATCGTGAGGCTAGAAATCAATTGTCTTCATAAAGGAAGAGCAGAGTCCCTTAAGCTTCAGCTTTAGGAGCTATAGATTTATGAGGCACTCCTGATAGGAGGGTGAGATTCTCCAGAATGCTGTGAGGGAAGAAAATACTCTGGTTCTGCTAATAGCTGGTTGAGTGGTCTTTGAGATAGTCACATTTCTATGCCTCATTTTCCTTATTTTTCAAAGGGTAAGGATATAGCAGATCAATGGTTTGCAAAAATCATTTTTTTTCTAGTAAAAGTTTATTTTTAACAAAATCAGACATTTTTAAGTTCCAGTATTTACACTACTTAAATTAAAGCTGGTCTGGTGAAACTGGGGGTTAAAAACTGGAAGCCCCAGAACTCAACCAGCCATCTAAAGCTGTAAAATTCCAAGAAATGACTCCAATCAGACAGTCTATAATTCCACCATTATCAAAGCTGATTGGAATTCAGTTTTATTTTCATGATTCAAAATCAAATAATGCTTTATTCAGGATTTATTCACTAGCAGAAGCATGGTGCCTAGTCCAGCCTACCTCTGAGAAATTACAAGAAAACAACCTGCTTTGTCCCTGAACACTTTTATCTTCCACCTAGGGAGTGCCTTTTGGCATTCTGAGACCTCTCTAGGTACAACTCTTTTCTTTCTCAGAAAGAGTGGTGTCTTGCCCTCCTAGATAAACTTTTTCTCAAGCAATTTATGACCATTCACTCTGCCCAGTAGGTCAAGGCTCAAACAAAAAAGTCCCCTGAGGCAGATGCTAGCAATTTAATGAACAATTAGTTGCTGTGGCCTTGAGGTTAAGTGCTTTTGAAGATTTCAGGTTATTTCTAAGGGAAAATGTTTCTGACTATGGCTATTGTTATCACTCCTATGGCTGTCACTATCAACCTAAATAAATCCTAATCTCACTCTTTAATGAATGACATAACAACCCTTGGCAAATCTTTTTCCTCTCCCTGGAAACTTTGCATTCCCATATCTCAAGAAGATTGGTTCCCTGTAGTCTACAAAGAGGAGGCTCAGAAATGAAGTATTTGGCTGTAATTTTTCAAAAACAGTCCAATGCTCATCATTAGTTGTAATCACTGAAAACTGATTATATGTCATTAACCAGAAACATTAATTTAGAGATTAAACAAGTACTTAGAGAGATATGAGAGATACGAACTTCAAAGAAAAATAGGCCTTGTATGTAATAACATTAAATCAAAGGTGTAGGATCAGGCCCTTCCTTTGAAAGAGAATTTTAGTGAATATAATATCTAGATTTTGCTGTAGAAAAATAGAAGTTTTGATTTATGCCTATTTGTGTACTTGGGCAATAAAGTACAAGTTTGCTCTTTATCTATCTTATTTACTTATTTACTAGTTGAGTATTTGATGAGTCAGTCATTACAAGGAAAGAAAAGATATGATCAGTACTAAAACATACTTTGACTTCACTGAATTTTCTTAGAGAAAGTTCAGGTTAAGCAGAAGATAAAATGTTACCAGCAAGTTAATGCAGTGATACTTCAGAGGCTTATCTCTTTGATAATGTCTGCTTAAGCAATATAATGTCATTTGATTCATGAAAGAACTCATTTCTATATCTCCTGAAGCTTCAATCTATATATATATATTGAAACTTTTATATATCAAGAAAAGAAGTAAGATATTCATAGATGATCTTAGTTTAGCAACAAAGGACCTCTGTAGCATCAAACAGCTATATATAATAATTATATTTAAATATCTTGCTCTTTGATGAAAAAGTATAAGGAAATGTTTAAAGAGAAATGAATTAAAAAAAACAAGCTTTTTAGTAGATAATGGTACTGTATGCATAGATTCACTCAAGAAGAAAATAGTATTTTAATTATCAGTGTTATAATTATTTAATTTATGAAATAATTTTCTTTTTAGAGTTTTCCATTCAATTTCACTTTTACGTTTATATTTCTGAATACCCCTATATGAAATCCAAACTTGATTGGATTGAGAAAGTTACAAATAAAATTATTCAAGTATCACACAATGTTTGTCCTTGGTTATTGAATGAATTAAGCAATCCTTATCAAATGACATGCAAACTATTATGTAAACTGATATGAATTTTGGAGTTTGACCATTAAATGAAAAGACAAAATATTTGTTTTTGTTTTTGAATATTGCTTTAATTTGGGGTTAACAATATTCTACTTATGATTATCCATCCTTGTTTGGACTTGGAAATGTTAAGCAGGTATATACATAAGTGCTTGAGGATTTATCACTGAAGAATGTTTTCCCTATTCTTGCTTGAACTTAGAAAGCATTATAAGTCATTTAACAGCTAAGATTCAAGGTGTACATACTGAATATATTTGCATTTAGAAAGTATCCTGAATATGAGTACATGTCCTATTAGTCAGCATAACTCTATCAGATACTTTTTTCATAAGTATCAAACAGATGTGGTGGTTTAACAAATCTGAGCTTTCCTCATCTAACTTAGGAAAAAAAAATCAGATGAAAGGAGATAAAAAAGAAGCAACAGTTTTGGATATGCTTGCAGAAGGTGTATCTCCTGTGATGGTCAAATGGAAGAGTAGTTAGTATGTAAAGGAGCAACTCAAAATGTGGCCCATGGACTTTTCTCTGTGAACGTTTTTCTCCAACTCTTTGTTGTCACTCCTGATGAGGCAAGTAGAAATTCTAGAGTGATGTACTCACTTGCTAGATCACCGTCTAACCACATAAAATTAGGAGTTTTGTTGCTGCAAGGACTGTGGAAGAATGAATTTGTGAAGATAAATAGCAGATGTTGCTATACTTGGCAAGTATGAGAATTCAGGGTGTTTTCCTTAGCTGGGTGGATGTCTAAGAGTAAAAGTTTACATTTACAAGATAGAACCCTGCACACCACAGTGAGGTAAACATGCATGGGAATCAATCCTTTATATTTGTGAGAATTCTTCTAGTATAACAATTCCTTAACAGGTCTCTCATAAAGTTTTTTTTAAGTGCTTGGAAAAATATTTTTTAAAGAACTGAGTTAATCTAGTATTTTAATATGTTTAAGTGTCACTTATGTTGACATTTGTTTGGTGATATTAATGTCATTCTGTAAATCATTAAATTACCTGCATAATTTTTATCTGATGGTTAGGGACAGCCATGTGTACCATTGTAGGTGATAGAGTTTGAATTACTGATAATCTTATGAGGACTATGCAATATTGAGAATCACAAAAAAATATTCAATCCAAGATGCACTTATTTCATTATTGATAAGCTATTTGTATGATTAACATTTGAGTCAGAATTCACAGAGTTCATTCAACATACTTCTTTCTTCCTTTTTTTCCCCAAATTTTTATTTAAATTTTAGTTAGTTAACATATAGTGTGATACTGGTTTCGGGAGAAGAATTTAGTGATTCGTCACTTACATGTAACACCCAGTGCTCAACACAAGTGCCCTCCTGAATACCCATTTAGCCCATCTCCCACCCATCTCTCCTCCATCAACCCTCACTTTGTTCTCTATCACTAAGAGTCTCTTATGATTTGTTTCCACCTCTTTTTTTCCCTTCCCCTATGTTCATCTGTTTTGTTTCCTAAGTTCCACATATGAGTGAAATCATTTAGTATTTGTCTTGCTCTGACTGACTTTGCTT
Organism: Eumetopias jubatus; assembly: GCF_037043125.1. Lineage (NCBI taxonomy): Eukaryota > Metazoa > Chordata > Mammalia > Carnivora > Otariidae > Eumetopias > Eumetopias jubatus. The sequence goes on along the minus strand of NW_028274818.1, from coordinate 19,583,877 downwards.
AGCATAATACTCTGTAGCTCCATCCACGTCATTGCAAATGGCAAGAATTCATTCTTTGTGATGGCTGAGTAATATTCCATTGTGTGTGTGTAGATAGATAGATATACATATATACACCACGTCCATAAACATGTGTCTATATCTCTGCCACAACTACTTTATCTATTCATCAATCCATGGACATTTGGGCTCTTTCTATGATTTAGCTATTGTTGATATTGCTGCTATAAACATCATCAGGACGTGTATATCCCTCCAAATCAGTATTTTTTTTTTTTTGTATCCTTTGTGTAAATACCTAGTAGTGCAATTGCTGGATCATAGGGTAGTTCTATTAACTTTTTGAGAAACCCCCATACTGTTCTCCCAGAGTGGCTGCACCAGTTTGCTTTCCCACCAACAGGGTAAGAAGTTTCCCTTTTCTCCACATTCTCACCAACATCTATTGTTTCCTGTTTTGCTAATTTTAGCCATTCTGACACATGTGAAGTGGTATCTCATCATGGTTTTGATTTATATTTCCCTGGTGATGAGTGATGTTCAGAATCTTTTCATGTGTCTATTGGCCATCTGGATGCCTTCAAAGGAAAAGTGTCTATTTATGCTTTCTGCCCATATCTTAATTGGATTATTTATTTTGGGGGTATTGAGTTTGATAGGTTCCTCACAGATTTTGGATACTAACCTTTTATCAGATATGCCATTTACAAATATCTTCTTCCATTCTGTTGGTTGCTCTTTGTTTTGTTCACTGTTTCCTTTGCTGTGCAGAAGTTTTTTATCTTAAGTCCCAATAGTTCATTTTTGCTTATGTTTTCCTTGCCTCCAGAAACGTATCTAGTAAGAAGTTGCTGTGGCCAAGGTCAAAGAAGTTACTGCCTATGTTTTCCTCTAGGATTTTGATGGTTTCCTGTCCCACATTTAGTTCTTTCACCCATTTTGCATTTATTTTTGTCTATGGTGAAAAGAAGTGGTCCAGTTTCATTCTTCTGCATGTATTTCTTCCTGTTGAAGAACATATAATTTATTTGCTTGACACTTCTTGAAGAGAAATTGTATGCAGTGAGTAAGAAAATTCCTTGAATAGTTTCATTGACAGAATTTGGTAGGATTTTAAAATAATGTCATATACTATAATACTTACCATAAAATAACTTTCATCCAGTCACAAAGACAGGTATGCCCTAAGTATTTGGCTTAGGCTACTTGATGACATTAATGCAGTACTCACAAGTATATACATATTACAAGTATATAGTGCTACTTATACGACTTGACAATAAGCAATTAGGAAGTCACAAATATTGAATTATTTGAAGAATAGATTTGAAAAATAGATGTAAAATACCAAAATTATATCTTTTGTTGTTTTGATTTAAAAATTTGAATAATTACCATCTTTATTTCCCATAGCATATCTAAAAGTTTAGCTTAGACCTATGAAAATAAAATATGAAATGTTGGAAATGTCTTTATATTTTAGTATTGTCTTTATATTTTAGTATTTTTATATTTTAGTATCTAGTATTTATGTTTTATATTTTAATATTGTCTTTATATTTTTAGTATTACATTGTCTTTATATCTTAGTATTATCTTTATATTTTAGTATTACAATCCCAAAGGGATTCTAATGACAAAATTTTCTTATAAAATTTTAAATCTACATGGATCTATCATTGCATATCAAACTTATATTCTAGGCCTTATAATTTATTTCTTCATTCACCATGTTTATCAATAACCTATAGACTTTAAATCTAAGGGGAAAAAAAGCATATTACAGAACATTCAGTGACAGAATGTCAATGAAAATGTTTAACATTAGAAAGCAGAATATACATATGTAACTATATATAGGTGTGTGCCTTTATCATATCAAATAAAAAAATTATGTAGTGGTACAATGTTTAGAAGAAAGCTTGATGAAATATAAAATGAAAAAATGGAGGTGAGCAGAAAAAAATGGAAAACATCACATGGGTTAATATTTTCTTCATTCTCAATATTTAATAGGATTTTTTCATCCTTAAACATTAAATCTACAGTAAAGGGAGGAAGCAAGAAAGAAAAGAAATAAAAGGAAAAGGAAAGAATGGAATGGGAGGGAGTAAGATGGAATGAATTGGATAGAATAGAAATAATAGAATAGAATAGAACAGAAATGACCATCTGTTGGAAGTCACTTAATTTGGCGCAAGAGAGTCAGAACAGTGAATAGTTCAGCTAATTTTGGAAGGTGGACAAAGTCTTATTGCTGCTATTGAATTAAACATTATTTCTGAAAGGCATATCAGTACTTATATTGAAGATTACAAAGTAAAAGACTTCATGATATTTTTATAATGTCTTTTTAACTGTCCTTTGACTTTTGAGTTATTTTGTCAGCCATTTTTGATTGCCATTATTTCGTCCATTTATAAGCATTTTCAGTTTGAAAAACAGAATCTCAAATAGAGTGGTCCATCATAACTCTCTTGGGAGTAGGAAAACAATTTGTTACGTATGAATAGATTTTTAAAGAAATATAGAGCAGCTCAGTTACTATTTTATTGTGGGTTATGGGAGAGATATCAGCTTTATTTTCTTAACATTGGATATAAATATCCCCTCAAAAGTTCCAAATGTACTCCATTTTCTAAAAAATGTCATTGTTTCTTTGGGCAACCTAAGATTGTGACTTAATAAAATTATAAACCAGTATTTCTAAAATATGTGTCCTGATGGAGTACAACAATGACAACACAGTGTTATTAAAAAATGGGCTCTCACAGGCCATCCTGGACACTCTGAAAGCTTTTAGTGAAGTTCTATGAGAACACTTACTGAACCCCGATGCAAACAATCATCAATATCAGCACAAGTTTTATTCAGGGGAAGTCAGCTTTCCTTCACCCTGGCTCCATTTGTGCATTATAGGTTCAATGTAGAAAACTTGGGGGAAAAAAAAAGCATTTAGCAAAGTATCACTCAAAAATCATCATTATCTCAGAGTCCATAGTCTCTCATGGTTTGTCTCCCCCCAAAAAACATCATTATCAACATTTTTGCACATCTCTTTTCAACCTACATATATGTCTATATATACACTGGAAAACTGAAATATATATGATACTGTACATCTAACTTATAAACTATTCTTTCATTTCTATAATACACTGAGTTTAATTTTTTTAATTTTTTTTATAATACACTGAGTTTTAGAGGTCAATTTGATCTTAGTATAAATTGCTTTCTTAGATACTTCCCCAATTTTTGGAGAGGATCTGAGGAAGAGGCTAGAGGATCATAACTGCCTGGATCAAGTGGAATAAGTACCAGTACCTGGATAACAGGAGTTCTAAGAGAGAAAAAGCTCCCTATTTCATAAACTTTTATGTATCTGACATTTGCTTAGTAAGTGAAATATAGATCAATGTTATTAGAAGACTTTTGTGCATGTGGAAAACTCAGTTAAAGGCAATAAACTCCCATCTTTGCAAACACTACATAATACCTCTCATGTGTTGATGGAGCTCAATATATAAACTGAACATGAAAATGAATAGGTATATTCCCTTCTTGACAAAAGAGGCTAATGGAACTTACCCAGGTAAAACTTTTCACATTAAATTGAAATTATACCTCTAAATCTTGGAGGTAGTGAAAGCTAGGCATACCTCTTCTATGTTAAGACACTGCAAAAATATTGGCCAAAGCAATGATTTATAAGATGTCATTGAAAGCATTCACTCTAACAATAAAGAAGACAGCAGGATGGTGAAATGATGGTTGAGATTCAAAATAAATCACAGGGCACTGTAATAATTCCATAGCAGTTAGATCTCCTTTACCACACTGCATCTGGCATCCTATCATGTTGTATTTCAAGGGAATAATTGTTCTTCATAGGTATAATAGTTCAATGTTCAGACTTTGAAGTTATAAAGAAATATTAAGAAAAAAATTCACAACAAAAGAGAGGAAAGGTTCGGTAAGGTGAATATATTTTTAAGTTTTAGAGAAGATTGATATTTTGCCAATATACTCTTTAAAAGGAAAAAGAAGAGTAAACAGATTGTGAGGAAAATTATTTTTTTGTTGTGAAAAACTAATAATTATATAAAAATGTTTTCAATAATAAATAGGCAACTGTTGTTGATCCAAGTCTGTTTAGTTAAAATCATCATGGAATAGAGTCTCCCGTAGAGCCTTTAGGAAAAAATCAACCTTGCCATACCCTAATTTCCAGATTTTGGACTCCAAAACTTAGATAATAAATTTCTGTTCTTTCAAATCACATAATTTGTGTTACTTTCCTGTGGCAGCCCTAGGAAACTAATATTGTCTATAAGTCAAGGAATTGTTAAGAGGTTACCCATAACTGCAGCAAGATAAATAAAAATCCACCCTGTAATATGCACTGAGCTATGTACCTGTAACTAGATTTTAAGGTTTTTATAGTGTAATTAATAACTAGTATGGATAAGAAGCAGCTGATCTGGATAATAGGGTCTAGTCACATGTATGTGAGTGGGGCGCATAGTTAACTAGGTAATAAACATGCTGGAGCCCTAGATTTGATGACTCTCCTGGTCTGAGGTTTCTGTACACTCTTAACTTTTCATTGTGCCTGGCCCAAGTGTAGAATAACTGGGGCTGGGATTAAAAATCAGGGACTTCTATGCTGATATTGCTATAGATGGCAGTATTCAGAATTTTCAATCTGAAGCCAGAACCAAATTGCTTGTAGAGCAAACTAGGCACTGCATAACTCTATATAGATAAACTCCTGTGAGTTAGGTATTTTACAATTAAAAAAAATAGCTAAGCTTGAAATAAGTTATGTAAGGTAAGGTTTTGATGGGGAAGTCATTTTAGGAGCATTTGGGCAATCAAAGGGTAGCATGAGAATGATGGGGCATGTGGGGGGGTACCTAAAAGTAGGGGAACAAGACTAGAAAGTGAGATTTCTGTAGCCAAATATATCTCATGTTGATTCTCAGAAGATACAGAGGAGGAGCACCAGGGTGGTTCAGTTGGTTAAGAGTCTGACTCTTGATTTCACTCAGGTCATGATCTCAGGGTCATGAGGTTGAGCCCCTTGTTGGGCTACCACTGGGGATGGAGCTTGCTCCCTCTTCCTTTGCCCCTCCCTCCTCACAAGCAAGCACATGCATGCACATACTCTCTCCCCCATTCTCTCTTAAAAAAAAATACAGAGGATCTAAAGTGTTTGCCAATAAAAATAACTCAGCCTAGGCAGAGAAAAAATGAGACAGACTTTATTGCTTATTGGTATCTAATATGCAGTTAATGACCTTACCACGAACTTATTTTTATTATATTAAGTTTCTTATTAATGGTGATCGTCAACTGAGCTACTTGGAACCCTCAGATATCTTTAGAAGAATTAATTTCATTAAATTGTTGTATGTTCTTTTCTAAATTTTTTGTCACAAAACCAAAGAGCCTGTGATGTACCATCATGAAGATTCTACTCCTCTATCTTTCATTATGCAGTCAGCCATTCTGTTTCTACAGTCACACACACAGCCCAGCCTATCACTATGCTTAACATAGTGCATTTTCCTGAGTTGAGGAAACCTCCAGAACTCCAAATTATGACATAATTTGTAATTTAGTGTAGTAAGGAGAAAGTGAATGACCTTAAGAAACAGAGAGGGAATCTTTTAAGCATCCAGGCACTTTATGACTCTTAGTTTTCAGCAAATTTAAAAATGATAAAAAGATATTTTTTTGGCTAACTAGATCACTATATGACTTTGGCTTATTATTCCAGATAAGCTCAAGAAATTAAATGATATTACTAAAAGTATATTGCCATTCACCTATTAATATGAACACAATTCTCTATATCTACATAAAATACAAAAATAAAAATAAAATGTATTTTGTTACTTTTTTACTCTGACAAAAAGTAATGATAATAAACAAATAAATGATACATAATAATAAATATAAATAAACATACCAATTCTATTTAATTAATGTTAAGTTTTTCAGTAAGTTTACTGAAAATTTTCAGTAAGTTTACTTTTTATAATAAATATCAATTAAAATTTTTAATATGTTTATTTTGATCAATTTTGTACTATTAGTAATTTTAATGGTTATTAACTCCTGAAGGAAAAAATGTTAACACATAAAGCATCATGGTAACAGAATATTAACATTATTTTTAATAACAAATTTTTTTCAGAGAAGTATGATCAATAAGTCAGTCAAAGAAAGACAAATACCATATGATTTCGCTCATATGTGGAATTTAAGAAACAAAACAAATGAGCAAAAGGAAAAAAAGAGAGAGAGAGAGACAAACCAAGAAACAGACTCTTAACTATAGAGAACAAACTGGTAGTTACCAGAGGGGAGGTGGGTGGGGGGTTGGGTTAAATAGGTGATAGGGGTTAAGGCATGCACTTGTGATGAGCACTAGGTGTTAATATGTAAGTGATGAATAACTATACCGTACACCTGAAACTAATATAATACTGTATGTTAAGTAACTGGAATTAAAATAAAAACTTTAAAAAAGAGATTTTTTTTAATGTACTTAGAGACAGAGAGAGAACATGAGTGGGTAGGAGAGGCAGAGGAAGAGGAGAAGCAGGCTCCCCACTGAGCAGGGAGCCAAGACACGGGACTCAATCCTAGAACCCTGGAATCATGACCTGAACCGAAGGCAGACGCTTAACTGACTGAGCCACTCAGGCTCACTGAGAGATTTTTTTTTAAGCCCAAAAGTACCAGGTAAAAATTATATGGAGAAAGAATTAAACGGTAAAAGAAGCCATGTGAAATGTCTGTCAGAAAGGAGACTTTATTTATTCATAAATTTTTAGATTGATGATTATTGGTATCAGATTTATTTGGTATTTAGAATCTATTGAATGTATTTAAGTGTGTAATTGTACTATTTTATTTAAAAATACAATATATGAAATGATTCACCAATTACACTATTTATAATTGTTTCAAGTTATGGTGGAAAATGTCTTAGAAATTAAATTAAAACATGTAAAAGGTACAGGATGAGAGCAAAGTTTTCTTAAGAACACTAAAAACATCTGGGCAAATGTAGAAAAGCTCAATAATTCCTTCTCTTTTTTTTCTTTTTTTATTCACATGTAATTGACATATGACATTATATTAGTTTCTGATGTGTAACAAAATGATTTGATATTTGTATGTGTGGCAAAATGATCACCACTTAAGTCTAGTTAACATCTGCCACCATACATATTTACAATCTTTTTTCTTGTGATTAGAACTTTTCAAATTTGCTCTATAAGAAACTTTCATAATACCCAACACAGTATTATTAACTATAGTCACCATGCTGCTGCTGTACATTACACCTCCAGGATTTATTTATTTTATAACCGGAAGTTTGTTCCTTTGATCATCTTCATCCATTTCACCTAGCCCCACCACTGGCAACAACCCCAATATGTTTTCTATATCTATGAATTCTTCCTTCCTTCCTCCCTCCCTCCCTCCCATCCTTCCTTCTTCCTTCCTTCCTTCAATTCCAAATATAAGTGATATCATATGGCATTTGTCTTTTTCTGACTTATTTCATGTAGCATACACTCAAGTTTCATTCATATTGTTCAAATGGCAAGATTTCCTTTTTTATGGCTGAAAATATCCCATTGTGTATATATGATATACATATACATAGATACATATATATATATGATATATATATATCACATCTTCTTTATTCATCCATCCATTGATGGACACGTAGGTTGTTCCTATGTCTTGGATATTGTAAGTAATGCTGTGATTTTTGAGTTAGTGTTTTCTTTTGGGTAAATATCCAGAGATAGAATTGTTGAAACATAAGGTAGTTCTATTTTTTATTTTTTGAAGAAACTTCATACTGTTTTTCATAGTGATTGCACCAGTTTACATTCCCACCAACAGTTCACAGGGATTCTCTTTTCTCCGTATACTTGCCAATCTGTGTTATTTCTTGTCATTTTTATAAGAGCTATTCTAGCAGTATGAGGTGTTATCTCATTGTGGTTTTGATTTTCATTTCTCTGATGATGAGATTGTTGAGCATCTTTTCATGTACATGTTGTCCATCTGTATGTTTTCTTTGGAAAAAATGTCTGTTCATTTTCTCTGCCCATTTTCTTAACTGGTTTGGGCTTGTTTTTGTGTGTTTTTTGTTGTTGTTGTTGTTGTTTTGTTACTGGGTTGTATGAATTCTTTATATATTTTAGATATTAACCCCTTTTTGACTTTATGGTTTGCAAATATTTTCTCCCATTCAGTAGGCTGCCCTTTCATTTTATTGATGATTCCCTTTTCTGTGCAAAAGCTTTTCAGTTTTATGTAGCCCCACCTGTTTATTTTTGCTCCTCTTGCCTTTTCTTTTGATGTTAAATCCAAAAAATAATCACAAAGACCAATGTCATGGATCTAACTGCCTATGTTTTCTTCCAGAGGTTTTATCATTTCAGTTATTACATTCAGGTCTTTAATCCATTTTGAGTTAACTTTTGTGTATGGTGTAGGATAGTAGTCCAGTTTCATTATTTTGTTTGTGGCTGTTCACTTTTCCCAGTACCATTTACTGAAGAGATGTTTTTTCTCCATTGTATATTCTTGACTCCTCTGTCATAAATTAATTGTCCATATATGTATGGGTTTATGCCCAGGCTCTTTATTTTGATGTATTGATCTATTTCTATTTTTATACTAATTCCATATTGTTATGATTACTATAACTTGTAATATAGCTTGAAATCAGAAGCATGATACTTCCAGCTTTGTTCTTTCTCAAGATTGCTTTGGCTATTCTTTTGTGGTTCCATAAAATTTTAGGATTTGATCAAGAACGTCATATTACACAATAATTTACTGATGTTTCAAAGACTTACAAAGTATCTGCAATGCATCCAAAGTAATGCTATGTCCTAGACAAATAAAACATGGTTTTTGTCTTTAAAAGACATAGGAACCCTAATGGAGAGGTAATAATTTAAACAATACACAAGGTAAGATCAATTAAGTATTAGAGAATGTGTACACATTGTACAAATCAAATGAAAATTATAAGAATTATATAGGCTCCTCTGAAGTACAAGGCTGACTTGCAATCAAGTCACTTCTCTACATTTATTTTATTGAGTTATATTATATACAAATTTTTATAACATAAACATTTGATAAAAATATTTGAGTTCGCAAAATTTTTGTCCATACAGATTTACTATGACTTTTTAGGGTGATTTTTGGGTTTATATCTGTTTCTGAGGTTATACTTTGACGAATTTACTGTGGTTAAAAATAGAAATAATTATTTTAATTCTTTATTTAGGAAGTTTTTCTTCTCTTGCCTAAATTCAACTTTTCCACTTCTCCAGAATGGAAAGTTCCCTGGAGGCATGGGAGTTCTTTCCCCTGTCCCAATGCTTTGCTTTTTGGATACAGGACTTCCAGTTATTTCAAAGCACTGTCCAAACTCCACCATCCCCAAACAGAAGAATGAGGGATCTTGTTTACCTCAAAAACTTCATGGTAGACACCCACTTTAGGTAACTTGAGTAAGCAACTTTAAACACAATTAACCACTCCTTTTCTGGTTTCCCAGAACAGGGGTTGTGATGTTCCCCTTCTGCCACTCTGACCTACATTATCTCGTGTGGGGCTCAAATATTCCTCATGTGTAATTCAAACACTCAAAAAAACCCTATCATCAGACAGAAAAGGAAAACCAAAGAAAGAAGTCTGTGCTTTTCAGCATATATGATATATCTGCACCCCTGGTTTACTTGGCTCCTTGTAGGTGAGGTCATACTACTGTTAGGTGACTACTGTGGCCCCTAATACTGGATACTATCTGTCTGCTTACCTAACTCAATGTATCAAAATCTCCCAGAACACCTGTGGCCTGAGGTCTCCAGCCCTAGGTGCACCCTTCTTTCTTGAGTGTAATGAGACCATTGAAGATGGTCTCTCTATAGGTTTGCTTTGATAAATGCATAATTAAAAGAGAAAATGCTTTCTCAACTATAAATGTCCTTGAAATTTAATGAACTGGTTGAGTCCTTACCTCTCCAATGACCTAGTAAACTAATGAAAATAATCAACTTTTTCTAAATAATCATTGCTGATTATGATGTGCTAAACGTTCTGAAATATCACCTCAACCACCACTTATAGCAATCTTAGGAGACATTTAGTATCATTACCACCATCATAAAAGTGGAGAATAAGACACAGAAAGAAAAAGTTACCCAAGTTTCATTCAGCCGGTCTGTGAACATTTACTGAGGTCCTACTGTTTGCTGGATATGGTTCTTGACATGGGGAAGCGAGATGAACAATCAGAACTGGCCTCTTCACCAGTGTAGCTTTTCCATGGAACACGCAGCAGAGCAAGCTTTGAACCTTGTCGGTCGGTGTCTTCCAATACTAGCTCATGGCTGCTGGGCTGTACTGTGTTTACTGTGGCATCCTGGTCCTCTGTTACGAGAAATGAAGAATGTGAGGTCAGCATAGAGCTCTAGTGATCACATATTTAAGTTAATCAACAACAACAACAACAACAACAACAAAACTCTTCCACAGAAGGATTCCACAGCCTCTTTGGAAGTTGTCAGCAATTTATGTTCAGACTTTCTGAGTTCTTTTTCTAGTTCTGCTAATAGTGAGGCATGAAATTGGACAAGTTATTCAACATTTTACTATCTTATTTTACTTTTTTGGGAAAAAGGGAGTAGCAGAACCTTTCAGAAGCAGAGTTTATTGATATGGTTACATAAATGCACATAAAGGACAGACCTCATCAACAACAACATTGTTACCTTATGGTAATTCAATATAAATTATATATATATATATTTAAATCTACAGAATAAATTTTTAGGCAGAATTAAGAATATTTCTAAGACTTTGTGCATTTTTAAAAGTTATTTGTATAAATCTAGAATAGTTTTAAAGAATAACGCTAACAAAAATATTCTTAGGTTTTTAAAGCACATTTTACATATGAGAAAAAAATTGTGTTAATAAAAAGAGGAGCTGTGCCTATCAGTTCATTTTTTGAACATAAAAATTCAGTTACTGATAGTTCATTAGAAACCAAGCTTTGGTTAAATGGAGCCATACATTGTTATAGCCTGTGGTGCAGTAAGGCTCACTGTGAACAGATGATGATTACAGTACTTAGCACTTCAGAGAATGAAAGTATAGTGACTGTAATCATTCTAAAAATTACTTCATAAATGTCACACTGTTAATTACAGTTCAAAGAATTAGTATCTGGTTGAAGTTATAGGTGTAGTTTTGAGGAATTGGTATTACAGGAAATGCATTTAAAGAACCTTTAATCACAACATAAAATGTTTTCTGCCTGGCTTTGGGTGCCCAATACAGTAAGCTGGACCTGCTGTTTACTCAGGGTGCCAAAGTACAAAAAAGCAATTGGTGCTGGATTTTCTTCAGTGGAACAAGGAAAACAGTATCATTTTATATTTTAGATATTATGGTTCCTAAAACCAACTAGAATTGTGAGACCTTTATGAATTTTTAAGTTTCAGTAACATTGAAGGTGTTACTCAGTGATAATAGTTCGTTCTGATTTATAATCAATGTGTAAATGAGATATGAAATTATGAAGGAACATTAAATGACATTAACTTGTTTTTAATATAGACTGTGGGAGGAACCAGTGTTTATGAAGAGACATTGTAAAAACCATTCATGCTAATCCATTGGTAAGAAGGCATTTTAAGGATTACTCCGAAAGCAATGGGATCATCTTGAATTTGACTTGGAAGTTAGTGTTTGAAAAAAGCAATGGAGAGAAGGTCTATAAACGGATTCACATATGTTATTTAATACAAAACAAATGCAGCATTCAAAATCAGTGAGAAAGGCATCTTTTTTTCCCTAAAATAATGTTGAGATGATAGACTAATATTTGGGGAAAATATAAACAGATAAAAATGTAAAAGTAAACATTTAATCATAAATGTAAGAAAAAATATGGCTTATTTTTTAAAGGTGGATTACTTTTTCAATTAAAAATGATTCTAAATTTAAACTCAATAAAAATGGACATATCTGATATTATAACCTAAAGATTCTTCAGAATAAAAATAAACTAATAAAAATATAAACAGGGTATATATGATCTTACCAAACTTAGAAACATTAGAACATATATAATAAGCATTCATCTATATGAAGAGCACTTTTTTGTTTTCAAATGAAATAAAGAATATTATGAAAGAACAAATGTAAACATTGAAAAACAAATAATGAGATTTAAACCAATATTAAATTGTAGACATATTAAACTACAATAAAAAGATAATTTTTATAAGTAGTATTGAAAAATGTAAAATGATTGGGTGTTCAGAAAGGTGTGACAAAGTAGGACTCCTGGTGGGAAAACAATTCAAACAATGATCACAAACACTAATGATGGGTGTTTCTATGGTAATTAAAATATCACTTTGAGAAAGCTACACTAAAGAAAAACAAAACTGAATGGGAAGAAATCAGAGAGGGAGACAAACCATGAGAGACTCTGGACTCCAGGAAACAAATGGAGAGCTACAGAGGGGAGGGCGGTGTGGGAGGGGGTAACCAGGTAATGGGTATTATTAAGGAGGGCACGTGTTGTGATGAGCACTGGGTGTTATACACAACTAATAATGTACTATTTGTTGGCTAACAGAACATAATGGAAAAATAGAGGACTAACCGCCACAAAAAAAAATTGATATTTACCATAAACTTTATGGGGTTTTTGGGTCACTTTTATATTGTATTTAATATTTATTATATAAATGTTAAAACTGCTTTTAGCATTCTTAAAAAAAAGAGAGAAAAACAAAACAAAACAGTCACTGGGCCAAGATTTATGTGAAATAGTTAAAATTTATTTTTTAATAAGTGATATTGACAAGTATGAAAATACCTGGGATAGTATTTAGATTAAACTTATAATAGTACATTTATATTTTCTAATAATGTGAAGTCACTAAAAAGGCTTCTTATCTATGATAACAGCTAGGAAGACACATAAATATACACAGGGCTAGGAAAAGCTGGTTATACTAAAAGGATGGACAGAAAAGAGATTAACAAGAATTACCTGTGGGTAATATGATTATAGGTGATTTTAAATTCAAATTTTACTTTTTATTTCATTTTTACAAGTTTATTTAAGTGGGCATATATAATTTGCATAGTTTCCATTATATTTTTACTTTTCATAAAGTAATGCATTTGCAACTAAACAAAACAATTTAAAAGTCAGAATTTATCATCTACCTCTCCAGAGGTAACTCCTAGTCTACATTTTATATTATTTTTCTGATATTTCTGTTCATTTGCATACACACATTTTTGTCAAAGAATTATATATATGTATATACACACACACACACACACACACACACACACACACACAAATTCTTTCAATAACTTATTTGTTGAGCACCTATTAGGTATTAGGCCTTAAAATGCATGAAGAAAAATTTGAATTGAAGAAAGTACAGAATAAAAAAAGAAAAAGTCCTCTCCCATGTATCTTAAATCTCAGTGAACTGGAAACACACTAAAAAGGTAAAAATTACACATATAGCTTGCCAGGTAGAGTTAAGTGCTATTAAAAAAGAAATGGCAAACAGATTCTTCCTCATGGTGGTTAAATTGACAGAAAAGGAAGTCCTCTCATTTCTCTTGACCCTCTTTAATTAGATGGTTAAAGTCATCTTTGTTAAATTCAGAGCCAATATTTAGTTAGTTTACTTGATCCAATATTAACATTTGACATAGTTTTTCATTCCCTTTGTCAAAAGATGTGTGTGTGTACTCACGCATGCAGGTGCATATATATAAAGGCAGAGAGAGAGAGAGAGAGAGATGGGGCACTACATACTCTTCTTAACTCATCTCTTCTTAACTCATGGGCTGCCCCTTACCTTTCTTGTTTATGTTTTATCCTTATCTTTTTGGACTTCAAATGTTGGAATGGCTGCGTGATATATTTTTTTCAGATGCATTGCTTTAAATTTCATCAATATACTGAAAATTTCCAAATTATATTTTCAGTCTGAAATCTAAAATCCCCTGAATTCTAGCCCGGATCTACAGTTGCCTATTTGACATCAACATTTGGATATACAAGAGGCATCTCAAAATTAACTTGTCCACATATATATTTTTACTAACCCAGACACCCACCCACAATATATTCATTCAACACCTTTCACTGTCTGGTAAAATATACAAACACATATGTATTGTCCATTCTTAAAGAAATGACGGTAAACTTTGAAATTCTTATCAGGTCACATTACTCCTTTCCTCAGTACACTCCTTTCAATTGCAATAAAGACTAACTTTACACATCACTCACTTCCTTTTGACCTCATCTTTTATTACCTGAACTTTTTTATTCCAATTTGACTATGGTGAGATTCTTGATGCTCTTGAAATCCATCAAGCATACTTCAATCTTGGACATTTTCACTAGCCACTCTACAATCTGGAGTCACTCTTCCTCTAAATGACTACACAGGTAAAACCCACCCTTCTTTCATCTTTATCCTCAAAAATTACTTGACAGTGAAGCCTTGCCTTACCCCTGTATTTAAAATAGAATGCTCATACAAGTACATGCACATGTATGCACACACACCTTCACACACACACACACACACACACACACACACACACAATTCAATACTGCATACCTTAACCCTTCGGTTTGCTATTCTTTTCTATAGGACTCAGTACTATCCCAAATTTCGTGGATATTTAAATTTTCAGGTATAGATCATAAAGTAGGTATCCTTAAAGTATTTGAATTAAAAAATGTCAACCAAAAGATTACTCTCTGGAATAAAAAAGAATATATAAATGGATATAAATGGAGCTTTTATAGATGAGAAAAAATACCTAATTGTTGATATCACACATTCAGTAAACAGTTAAACCAGGAGGTGGAATACAAATAAAAAGAGAATGAAGACAATAGAAGATACAGCTGAAGGAATTATAGAGTTTATTACAGAATGACATAGAAAAGGTCAGAGAAAATATTAGTGAGAGGAGATTGACTGAAATGGCCTCAGCATTCCCCTAGATGTAAAATTTAGACAAGTTCTTCCTGACTACAAGCCCTTGACTTACCATTTCTTAAAGTATTTGCTTTAGAAAATTTGTAATTGCAAATTGTTTTTCTGCTCTTCTGTGTTGTAAACCTTCTCCCAGACCCTTGTCAGTTTTACACCTCAGAAATATCTTTCTCGAGGACCTGGGAGCCATAGCTTTGATGTAATCATCACCCTATCTCTGGGTCTCTGTGAGAGGGTAGGAGCCTAATATCAAAAAGCATCAGTTAGAAGATACTGATGGCCTAATCACAATGACTAACCTCCCCCAAAACTTCTTCCATTAGCTCACCTGTGTTTAACAATCTTCCTGCCTTTTGTTTCGGTGGGATTGAGTTGAATCTCTCCCTCCATTGCAAGTTTTGGGCCCCATTGTAATAGTCTTTTTTTTTTTTTCCCATTGTAATAGTCTTGAATAAAGTCGTCCTTGCTTGTTTAGCTCCTTCCAGTGCAATTTTTTTCTAACAAGATATGTAAGCTACAATAAGAACCTCTGAAACATGTGTAGAGTCCCATTAAAAAAAGAATGAAATTCCTGAAATTTGAATCCTGAAGAGATAATGGATAAAACATTTCCTGATCAATTAAAACCACAAATTGACAGACTCAGGAAGCACACTTCCCAAGCACATTAAAAAAAGGGGGGGGAGTATACTTATCTATTATTCAGATTATGTGTTTTCAAAATATTTATCACTGGAGATACTTGGTTTAGGCAAAAGTTAATATGAGTCTGTATCACAGGCATCATTTTTTCTAAAATGGCTTTCATAAAATTTATAGAGTTTTAAACAAATCTTTTTATGATAAAAATCTAGGTTTATGAATTACATCTTAATAAACAGAGTGGAAGTACATCTTAATAAACAGTAGATATTTCACTGGGTTTTACCCCAAAGATACAAATGTAGGCATCCGAAGGGGTATGTGCACCCCAATGTTTATAGCAGCAATGTCCACAATAGCCAAACTGTGGAAAGAGCCAAGATGTCCATCAACAGATGAATGGATAAAGAAGATGTGGTATATATACACAATGGAATATTATGCAGTCATAAAAAGGAATGAGATCTCGCCATTTGCAACGACATGGATGGAACTGGAGGGTGTTATGCTGAGTGAAATAAGTCAATCAGAGAAAGACATGTATCATATGGCCTCGCTGATCTGAGGAATTCTTAACCTCAGGAAACAAACTGAGGGTTGCTGGAGTGGTGGTGGGTGGGGAGGATGGGGTGGCTGGGTGATAGACATTGGGGAGGGTATGTGCTATGGTGAGCGCTGTGAATTGTGCAAGACTGTTGAATCACAGATCAGTACTTCTGAAACAAATAATGCAATATATGTTAAGAAAAAACGAAGAAGAAGATAGCAGGAGGGGAAGATGAAGGGGAGTAAGTCGGAGGGGGAGACGAAGCATGAGAGATGATGGACTCTGAAAAACAAACTAGGGTTTCTAGAGGGGAGGGGTTGGGGGGATGGGTTAGCCTGGTGATGGGTATTAAAGAGGGCACATTCAGCGTGGAGCACTGGGTGTTATGCACAAACAATGAATCATGGAACACTACATCAAAAACTAATGATGTGTGGTGATTAACGTAACAATAAAAAATTTTAAAAAAAGGAAAAAATAAACAGTAGATATTTCATTTTTTTATTCTTATAGTTTAATGAGATTTCCAAATAATTTTAATTTCCTTCTTGGAAAACATGATGAATATTTTGTTGCCAAATCATTACACTAACATTTTTTTCAACTATACATCTTGATGATTTAACCATCCACTGTGCTGAGAACTGCTGTTAGAAACAAATGGCACCTGATCCTAGTGCTTCATAATCAACTGGAGTCACTCTGCTTAGTTTTCTGTTGAAAATGGTCACTTTCTATGTTATATTATTTGCAACATATTTCCTGTAAAACACTAAGCAACATCATTAACATTAAACTCTAATGTATCTTCTCAGATAAATTTTCCATTTTGATTTTGTTTTTCTGGCTTAATTGTACATATGACTATTACATATATTTTTGAAATCTGACAACATGCAGATTACAAATCATTTATATCATGTAGTAGTGAATATATATAACTTGCCATAATTTTAGAGACTGCTGTCTCTAAATTGGTATAATCAATTTATATTATTAATTATGCTTTTGTTATGTGATCAGTGTATGTACTAATTATATCAATTAGTTAAATATTTTAATTAATAGTGCGGTCAATATTTTTGAGACTATATGCATATAGTCTTGCATTTCAACACATTGAAAGTTAACATGGAATGAAAAGGTCTTGTGTCTTTTAAAAAATATATTGCTTAGAAGATATTAATGATACTCATGTTTCAGCCAATGTAATTTTATCTAATTACGTTCCTGGAAGTACTTTCACAATTGATTCTGGTGATAAAGCCAACAGCTAAGAGGACACAATGATCAAATTTGAGATAATGGTAATAATAATGATAACTCCCACTGAAGTATTTAAGAATTATCTTGTGCTGTTCATTCTAAAGCATCACACTCTATTTCCACACAGCCATACATTTTTGCAAAAGTATTATATAATAGATTTATTTCATTTCCCTGGTGAAAGTGCAGTAGAGATTGGCATATAGACATATGAAGTACTTTGGTGCAAGCTTCAATTATTTTTCCCTGATGTAAGTGAGAAAAAAATAGTGCCATAAAATAGAAATATTATCATGAAGAAAACAAAATGCCAGAAACTGATCTGAAGCTCCTGCAAGAAATATATTAATACTTTATTATTTTAAATATATATATATATGTGTGTGTGTATATATATATATTTTTTGGGGGGGCAATACAATATAATGCAAAAGATTCAAATAAAATTTTTCAGGCGAGAACTGTTCAGTTGGTAAGAAAGGAACCTATGCAGAATGCATAAATACAGTATTCCTACTACATGTAAGGTGTTACTTGGTTAACAGAAAGGCAGCACCAGAAGAGAACTCCAGGACCAGAAAACCATGTGCATCTATCTAATTTGAGATAAATATAGGATTGGTCAAAAACAGGGTACCAATTTATTTATATGGGGGAAATGCATTTGAATAAGCATGGATTTGAAAGAGTTACTATAATTTTATTTCTAAATAGATGGAACAGCTAATTAAAAAGAGACTTAATTGATTAATACTATTGAAGATAGGGGACAGAGGACATAGCACTGATATGCTGATAAGTATTTGGAAACCAGCCCTCTGGTGGGAAGAATAGCCTTAATTTGTCACAGCTGCCATTTTCCATAATGTAAGTATTGCTGCCATGACCAATCAATCCCAAGATGCCAGTGTAATATACCTGAATATATCCAGTTCAAGCCAGGTCTAGCCTATCACCACATAGGACAATGAACATTTATATGTATGTGGAATAAAGTATTTTGAAAGAAAAAAAAAGAATCTGGAGTAAACCTGGAGATCAAAGAGAAAAGACTAAACAATGCTCAGTCTGTAGGCCCTCAAGGCAAGCTCTTATGTCTGGGGCTCCTGGAGGATATTTTTTATTGTATAGCATCATATTAGGGAGAATTTATATATTTTAAGTGAATTGACCATGTAAATTATTCACCTGTATAGATTTTGTACATTACATTACGTTCAGTATATTTTGTGTTACAATGAGGACACTACGAGAAAAGAGTATGAGAAAACTTCCAATAAACCGTAGCCAAAAACATTTATTCTGCAAATTACATTCAGATCAAACAAGGTCTAAGATGTTTTGCTAAAGAAACCTGTTAATAGAATTTATGGAATAATAATTTCTGTCCCACATTCCTTCTAATAAAGTCTAATATGTTTTAAAGGTCTGACCAGAAGACACTGAAATATTTAATAAAAATTATTTCATACATATAGCTATAGCTTCATGTAATAATTAACACCATTTAAATATTTGTCCTGTAGGAAGAGGGTTCTCACCAGACACTGGAATCTGTTGGTGCCTCGATTTTGGACTTATCAGGCTCTCCAACTATGAAAAATGTCTGTTGTTGAACCCAGCCACTCTGTGCTATCTTGCTATGCAGTCCAAGATGCCTAAGACATAGACTTAATTGCCATTATTTCATATGAAATAGTTGCCAACTTGGAAAACCCAAGATAAGCCATGGGGAAATGATTAGAAATTATGCTAACACTTCATTTAAAAAATGTCATATAAAATAACCAGTATCCTTTCCTATATACAAAAAGTACTTATTTAAGAGCTATAGGGGGAAAAACACATTCATAATATTACAATACTAGCAAATAATAGCTAAACATATCAGTGGGGCACATACACACGCATCCACTTACTTAGTGATATTAAACATAAAATAAATTGAAACATGTACTGTAACTTATGTGGAAACCCTCACTATTATAAAAAATGTCAACTCCCCTAACCAGAAATAACCACAATAGTTAATAATAATGATGATAAGATGAAGTATATACTACACATTTACTGAGTCCCCAATAAGTTCTTATGGCTGAAACTGATAAACTGTCTCCCCACATTCCTTCTCCTTGCAACCTTACCCTCATATTAAATCAGGCAATGGCTACCTATATTTATGTCAATGTCTTGAACTTAGAATAAGAGCAGAGGTAATATATATAGCTTCAGACTCATTCCATAAAAGATAAAACTTCTTGCATCGGCTAGAAAATGGCAAAAGAACTGCCAAAATGGAAGACACATATTGTATATACCAGAGTCCACTGCTCCTGGAGTGGTTCATCCATGCTTCAGGAGTGTTATATGTAAAAGAGAAACTCTATTCTCTTAGATAAGCCAATTATTGTGGAACTACATTATTGCACTAATATAGCTTGGACTTCTAGTTTTATTTATATTTTAAGAGGGAAGAAGTAATTGATTTAGATCAGAAAATAATCAGAACCATCAAGAGAGATGTCATTAAGAGTCCTACCACGTGACCACAGCTTATCCCTCTTACTATGACTTATCCATATATCAGTGGTTTCTCTTTATCCTTGATTTCCTCACGAGAAGTGGGGTTCCAGGTTCAGCTCCTCCAAAGGAGAATAATTTGTTCTTAATGTTGCTGTATCACTGCTAAGAGATTTCATATTTAAATAGGGCTTACTTCTGATTGGCCCAAATTATTTAATTCCCCAAATTTAGCAAACAAAACTAAAAAAATTAAGTACATTTCCTGTTAAGTATTTGTGAAGGATTTAAATTTAGAAATGAAATCTTGTCATTGTATGTGGAGCACAGGTAACACAGAATGAACACTTGCTGTCCTTTGCTAACTTCTGAAAAAGTGATAATCACCAACTTTAAGAAATTCTGCTAGGCAATAGACAAGAAAAGAAAATACCAAGTGAAATAAATGCTGAAGATTACCCAGGTGTAAGGCATTTTAATTTATGTGTTATTCCACTGATAGTTACAGAATAAGATGACCTATTTTGTACCTGATAATTCCAGAGGTGGAAGAAAATGTGAATGGATCATGTTTTCCCCTAGTATAGACAATAAGATACCATTTGTCTCTCTGTTCTCTAAAGCAAAAGATTCATTCAAAATGATCAGGTAATAGAGCAAATCTTTAAGATAAAGGTGACGAATATTTAAAATACACCCTTACTTATTCCTCTGAGAATTATTATAGCAACTACTCATAGATAATCCATACAAATATTGACTCTTACAGCAATAAAAAATGCTGACTGTATGTATGCATACTTACTGGTGTTTCATTAATAACAAAAAAAAGACCCACAAAAAGTAATAAATAAAGTTAAAAATTATCTCTCCTCTTTAAACTGACGTGGGAAACTTCCTAGGCTCGGTCTGCTTAAAATTCCTACTGGAAACCTTTCATTGTCATCCCATAATTCTTAGCTTTGGTGTAAATGATGGACTTTTTTTATCCTTTTATATTAAAAGGAGTAGAAAAGATGTATTCTGCTCTCTTGATAGTAAAACAACATGCAAAATATATTTAATAACTCTTGCGTGGAGCATCACTTCAAACATCATGCTCAATAAAAAAAAGCAAGCAGGACTATTTGAATTGAAATGAATGTAGACACAGGAGGAGTTTCCTGAGTCGCAATAAAATTGAGTAAGTGTATGTGTCATAACTGCTTAGAATCTGTGACATTCTTTCATACATTTAGCTGTTGCTTCATTTAATAGTTCACACCATTTAAATATTTGTTCCACAGATTATTTAATTTAGTTATGATCATTCTCTCAGATATAAATTAAAATATAGCAGTCTGCTATCTAACACATATTAATGTTAAGTTGTCCTTTTGGTTATGGAAGGAATGTTGAAATGTGTGCATTTTTCTAACATCTTTGGCATGGTTTTATTCTCTTTTGAAGACAGTGTTTTCCAAATTTAAAAACTTTCAATATTAATTTTTGGGCTAAGCAATGTGTTATTTAAAATGGATTTAAAATATTCATCATTTCACTCAGATGATAATGGCTTCTTTCCTTATAATTTTGATGATAGGGAAAAGCTGTATGTTTCACTTTAGACAAAGATCCTAACATTTAGTACAAAATAAATTAATTTTAAATGAAACATTCAAATTTTAAAATCAATCTCAGCAAAATACTCTTTTCATTTACCTCTTGCATTTTTGAAAAAAAAATATTTGAAGTAACTTCCATTGTATCTATAATAATGAAAGCTTTTTACTTATACTTGTAAAATGTTAAATTTTCCTAGTAAAATTTCCCTTACTAGGAGATCAAAATTTCATACCAGTGTGGCCTACTGCTCACAATCTCTCCTGTTGGGGTGAGGATTTGGCCACATCTGTTAAGAAAGCTCCCTTGTCCATTCTCTTTTTTTTCCCCCTCTTTTGTAATACCCACCTGACTCCTTTTGCTTTTGCAGAATATTGTATCTGCATGCCAGGAGCCACTACCTGTAACATACCAGGATTTTTTTTGGAGTGCTTTTCTGATTTTGAGAATTTGGAAGATTGCTTCCCCAGAGTCCCATCCCAGGCACATTGTCCTCTTTGGTTTTAGGCATCTGCAGGTTAATTTTTTTTAACATTATCATCATTATTTTTCTTTTCCTTAACAAGGACAGTTTTACCTAACTTGTGTTGCATTCTAATGCTAGTAACCTACCTATTTTTTTTACTTTAAATTTTTTATTGTTATGTTAATCACCATGCATTACATCTTTAGTTTTTGATGTAGTGTTCCATGATTCATTGTTTGTGCATAACACCCAGTGCTCCATGCAGAACGTGCCCTCTTTAATACCCATCACCAGGCTAACCCATCCCCCCACCCCCCTCCCCTCTAGAACCCTCAGTTTGTTTTTCAGAGTCCATCATCTCTCATGGTTCATCTCCCCGTCCGACTTACTCCCCTTCATTCTTCCCCTCCTGCTATCTTCTTCTTCGTTTTTTTTTCTTAACATACATTGCATTATTTGTTTCAGAGGTACAGATCTGGGATTCAACAGTCTTGCATAATTCGCAGTGCTCACCATAGCACATACCCTCCCCACTGTCTATCACCCAGCCACCCCATCCCTCCCACCCACCCCCACTCCAACAACCCTCGGTTTGTTTCCTAAGATTAAGAATTCCTCATATCAGTGAGGTCATATGATACATGTCTTTCTCTGATTGACTTATTTCACTCAGCATAACACCCTCCAGTTCCATCCACGTCATTGCAAATGGCAAGATCTCATTCCTTTTGATGGCTGCATAATATTCCATTGTGTATATATACCACATCTTCTTTATCCATATGATCTAGCAATTGCACTACTGGGTATTTACCACAAAAATACAAATGTAGGGATCCGAAGGGGTACATGCACCCCAATGTTTATAGCAGCAATGTCCACAGTAACCTACCTATTTTTAAACTGATAAGAACAGATACTACACTTGATCTTAGCCAAAAGGCTGAGAGGCGATTAACCTACCTATTTTTAAAGGCAATATTTCACATATGAAGCCTTTTTTTTTAGCTCTCAATAAATATCACTACTAATCTTTTACCACAAAACCATTTGAAATGATCTTGCCCACAGAGACATCAGTTTCTGCCACTCTGCCTAAATTTTGGTTTCCTTGACAGCAGATGGGTCTTTTCTGCATTCTTATCATCCACTCTCTTTATGACATTTCAAAAAGAGCAGATACTTAACAAATATTTATTGAATTGAACAGCAGCATAATTAAATATTTTTAATTTAGTGGGTTATTGTTTTTCCTTCCCCAGTAAAATATAAGCAACAGGAGAGCAAATTTCTTCTCTCTCTGTTACACAAGCCTTAGGGATTGAACTTGACATATATTATTCACTTAAGAAATAGTTACATAAATTAATAAAGATAAATTTAATATTTGAAGCAACTTCACCAGTTACCTTGAGATTTTCATGTATTTAGTTTTAAATAAGGGACATGCTAGATCACAAAATTTCAGAGAAGGAAGATATATATAGTGGAAAGGGGCTATTTAAATTGTAACCAAGCACAAATTAATTTAGTTGCACTGGTGCATAGATTATACCTGAGGAATTTGTCCTTATGAGATTATTTGTCAATGTTAAATAAAATTATATTTGTCAAAGTTTAGCTAATGAGAGATCTAGACCAGAATCCTGGTTACCTAATTGCTCCTTATTTCCTCTCCTCATGAAGTCGAATTCTGTAATGTGTGTGCATGTTATCTATATGTGTGTTTAATTCTGTATTTTTCACTGAACATCAATGAGTATGGGATAATTACTTGTCATGTGTTTTGTACACAGATACCTTGATAATTTATAATTGGTCGTCTTTTCCATCTTTAGGGCTAATGATTATGCCCTTAAAATGTATCAATATTTTTGTAATTTTTGTTTTTCTAGGGATATGAGTGATGTGAAATTTCTTAGAACATGGGGCCTAATAAAAATCCATTTATGCCTCAGTGGTTTAATTTTTATTTGTACAGAAACATGAAGTTAGTAGTTGAAGAAATTTGATAAAAAACCTTTAAAAGGCATATTTATAAATTAAGAGTTTAGATATGAAATAAAGAGGCAATGATCTAATGGTTATTTTATGAAGCCTTTCAAGAACAATGATATTCTTCTCAATTAGTTCCTCAATTAAAACAACAAAAAAAATAACCCCTCAAATATCTATTACAATACAACGTAACTTCAGTAGCCCCAAATATGTCTTATACATTTAGAGATTTTTCAGTCTTCAAAAGAGATGCTATGCTGAATTTTTGGGGAAAGTGGAATTATATATTAAATGTTCTCATTATTCATTCTTTGTCTAGAATATATAATATTGAATACTTCCTTATATTTAGAATTATTTTATCTGAATTAAATTTTGGTTTAAAATGTGAAGAAACATGAAACAAAATAGTCCAGAATTGTAATCATGACCAAATATGCAAATGAGAAAGAGCATAATCCTACCATAAACATATACAAAAATCATATCTATAGTTCTCTTTTATTCCTTTAATCTTATTGGCACCTAGTATATCTCATTTAAGACTCCACATTGCATTTCAAGTAACTTCAAAAGGACAATGAAGACATCCCAGGAGACCAATGAGTTGTTTCCAAGAGTGTTTCTGATGACCACATAAATCTGCACAGCAGCTCCAAGCGTTCTGTTTTATTCTCAGAATTTACTAAAGGAACTGGAGTTTATCAAGCAAATTAAACAAAGCTCATCTTAAAAAAAATAAAATAAATAAATACATATATTAGGCGATATTGAAAGAAAAATCCTGTGAGACCATTTATTGTTTTGTTCTTTGTTGTTTGTTTTGTTTTCCTTGAAGCATACAAGATAAATTGTCTTTTATTCTGTAATATTCACCAGTTACTACATTGGGAATAATTAGTAGAAACTATTATCTTCTGAATTAATTAATGCAAAAAGTGCTACAATATGCTGTAAAGCACTTATAAATCCTTGCATACATTTAAATTTTGCAAATGCTCTCTAAAGGATACATTTTTATATGATTCATATTCCCCTAAAATATGTAAAGTATTTAACAATAGTTTAATGGCATTAAAATGCTAATTAATGATACTTAACAGAAATCAAGGGCTTTCACATGATGGGCTCAAAGTGGTAGGAAAAATCGGTAATTTATTAGAGCATTACAACTCTATTTTATTTTTTTTAAGATTTATTTATTTATTTATTTGAGAGAGAGAATGAGAAAGAGAGAGAGCATGAGAGGCGGGAGGGTCAGAGGGAGAAGCAGACTGACTCCCCGCTGAGCGGGGAGCCTGATGTGGGACTCGATCCCGGGACTCCAGGATCATGACCTGAGCTGAAGGCATCACTTAACTAACTGAGCCACCCAGGCACCCTACAACTCTACTTTAAAATTGTGCCCCTATATGCTTTAACAAATATTTTTTAAAGATAGCTTGGGGTATGGAGAGAGGAAAGATCGTGGAGGAGTGGGGGATCCTATTTCAACTGGTCCCCGGAATTGAGCTGGATATCTACCAGACCACTCTGAGCACCCACAAAACCAGAAGATGTAAGAAGATCTGGATCTCTACAAACAGAATATCACAGGTGGTTGGTTTTGAGGTATGAAGCAGGGAGCCATGATTCGGCGGGCAGATATTGGAGGATAAACAGCAGCGGGAGGGAGCCTGGCCGTGGGGATCCTACACCGCCAATGAGCAACAGCCTCAGGCGCTGGGGACGGGGCACAGACTTGCAGACCAGTAGCAGCAGGGAAAGGATTTTAGGGCAGCCCCCGGGGCTGAAACCAGGAGCGGTGGGGTTGCGTGTGCAAACTGGGGTCGGCTGGTGGCTTTAGAATCACAAAGGGCAGAGATGTGCTCCCACCTGGAGGCAGGATGGGGGGGCACTGTGGAGGGGCACACAACCAAGGCCACTGTAGTTTATAGCAGCATGGACAGAAACGGAGACGGTGTGGCCTGGAGAGCTCACTGAAGAACAGACTGTGGTCTGTCTGCTCTGAGGCAGAAGGTTGGAAATGGTCCCTTCTGCTCTGACTCCAGGAAGAGACGCAGAAAGCCACCAGAGAACACAAGCCCCCAAAACTGATTTCTGCTGAGCCCAGCCCCCGCCACAGGGGGGCAGGGCAACTCAGCCCAAACAGGGTTGCCTGAGTAACAGCACGGCAGGCCCCTCCCCCAGAAGACAGATTGGGAAAACAAGAGGCCAGCAACTCTAAGGTCCCAAGAAAACAGGTGCATCTTGCTTAGGTTCTGGTCAATAATTTGGACTCCATACATTCCCTCAAACACCCATCAACAGAATGACTAAGAGGAGGAACCCCCAAAATAGAAAAGACTTAGAGATCATGACTTATGCTGCAGATTTACAAATGGATGCAGATATAACCAAGATGTCAGAGATGGAATTCAGGCTAGCAATTGTGAAGACAATGGCTAGAATGGAGAAATCAAGTAATGGCAATATAAAGTCTCTAAGGGCAGAAATGAAAGCTGAATTGGCAGAACTTAGAAATGCTATCAATGAGATCCAATCCAATCTAGATAATCTAACAGCTAGGGTAACTGAGGCAGAAGGATGAATGAGCGACCTGGAAGACAATATAATCGATAAAAAGGGAAAAGAGGAGGCCAGGGAAAAACAACTCAGGATCCATGAAAATAGAATCAGAGAAATAAGTGACACCATGAAGCATTCCAATGTCAGAATAATTGGAATCCTGGAGGGAGTGGAGAGAGAGGACTAGAAGATGTATTTGAGCAAATCATAGCTGAGAACTTCCCTAATCTGGGGAATGAAACAAACATTTGCATCCTAGAGGCAGAGAGGACCATTCCCAAGATCATGGAAAACAGGCCAACACCCCAGCATGTAATAGTAAAACTTGCAAATCTTAGAACCAAGGAAACCATCTTAAGGGCAGTTAAGGGGAAGAGATTCTTTACGTACAGAGGGAGGAACATCACAATAACATCAGACCTATCCACAGAGACCTGGCAGGCCAGAAAGGCCTGGCAAGACATATTCAGTGTACTAACTGAGAAGAACATGCAGCAAAGAATACTTTATCAGGCAAGGCTGTCATTTAGAATGGATGGAGAGATGCAGAGCTTCCACGACCGGCAGAAACTGAAAGAATATGTGACCACTAAGCCGGCCCTGCAAGAAATACTGAGGGGGGTTCTATAAAAGGAGAAAGACCCCAAGAGTGATCTACAACAGAAATTTACAGGGACAATCTATAAAAACAACGTCTTCACAGGCAACATGATGACAATTAATTCATATCTTTCAATAATCACTCTCAACGTGAATGGCCTAAATAAAACGGCACAGGGTTGCAGATTGGATAAAAAGTCAGGATCCATCCATATGCTACCTACAAGAGACTCATTATGAACCTAAAGATATATCCAGACTGAAAGTGAAGGGATGGAGATCCATCTTCCATGCCAGTGGACCTCAAAAGAAAGCTGGGGTAGCAATTCTTATATCAGACAAATTAGATTTTAAACTAAAGTCTGTAATTAGAGACACAGAAAGACACTATATCATTCTTAAAGGGTCTATCCAACAAGAAGATCTAACAATTGTAAATATCTATGTCCCCAACATGGGAGCAGCCATCTACATAAGCCAACTGTTAACCAAAATAAAGAGTCATATTGATAACAATATGTTAATTGTAGGAGACCTCAATACTCCACTCTGAGCAATGGACAGATCATCTAAGAAGAAAATCAACAAGGAAACAAGAGCTTTGAATGACACACTGGACCAGACGGACCTCACAGATATTTACAGAACATTCCACCCTAAAACAACAGAATACTCATTCTTCTTGAGTGCACGTGGAACTTTCTCCAGAATAGACCACATACTGGGTCACAAATCAGGTCTCAACCAATACCAAAAGATGGAGATTATTCCCTGCGTATTCTCAGACCGCAATGCTTTAAAACTGGACCTCAATCACAAGAAAAAATTTAGCAGAAATTCAAACACTTGGAAGCTAAAGACCACTCTGCTCAAGAATGTTTGGGTCAACCTGGAAATCAAAGAGGAACTTAAACAATTCATGGAAATCAATGAGAATGAAAACACATCGGTCCAAAACTTATGATATACTGCAAAGGCGGTCCTAAGGGGGAAATACATAGCCATCCAAGCCTCACTCAAAAAAATAGAAAAATCCTGAATTCACCAACTAACTCTACACCTTAAAGAACTAGAGTAAAAGCAACAAACGATGCCTAAGCCACGCATTAGAAGAGAAATAATTAAAATTAGAGCAGAAATCAATGAATTAGAAACCAGAAACACAGTAGATCAGATCAATGAAACTAGAGGTTGGTTCTTTGAAAGAATTAATAAGATCGATAAACCACTGGCCAGACTTATCCAAAAGAAAAGAGAAAGGACCCAAATTAATAAAATTATGAATGAAAGGGGAGAGATCACGACTAACACCAAGGAAATAGAAACAATTATTGGAAATTATTATCAACAACTATATGCCAATAAACTGAGCAATCTAGATGAAATGGAGGCTTTCCTGGAAACCTATAAGCTGCCAAGACTGAAACAGGAAGAAACTGACAACCTGCATAGGCCAATAACCAGTAACGAGATTGAAGTAGTGATCAAAAACCTCCCAAAGAAAACAAGAGTCCAGGGCCTGATGGATTCCCTGGGGAATTCTACCAAACATTCAAAGAAGAAATAATACCTATTCTACTGAAGCTGTTTCAAAAAACAAAAACAGAAGAAAAACTTCCAAACTCATTCTATGAGGCCAGCATTACCTTAATCCCCAAACCAGGCACAGACCCCATCAAAAAGGAAAATTTCAGACCAATATCCCTGATGAATATGGATTCCAAAATCCTCAACAAAATCCCAGCTAATAGGATCCAA